>NW_027249742.1:0-84317 GCF_030848795.1 Temnothorax nylanderi | reverse complement strand
GACTAAAATTATATATAATTATTTTTAAAATTTTTAATTTGCTTTCTCTTCTTATGTGTAAGTAACATGAGTTCATAAAATATCATATATATAATATGATGTACAAGTTGATGTACAAGGTGAGGCATCTAAAGCAGGCCACCTGAATAACGCCCTGCTTTTGACGATAGAAAAAAAAATCAGACCAATTTTGCTTGGTTTCAAGGGGGACATAATCTGAGGTCAATAGTTTTTTTAGAGCATCAAATTTCCCATGAAAATCACTTACATAGGTTTGCAAGAGTAAAGCTCGATGAAAGAGTAGAAATTTTCGAGAGATCAGAAAAATTTCACCTTTTCACCATCAAAAACGCTTATATCGCGCTAAAAATTAATGACACATAAGAAGAGATTGAGAAGCAAAAAGATTTTAGAAATAATTATATATAATTTTAAGTCTGAAATCACGTAAAGCAAAACTATATGTATGTTCATAATATTATATTAGATAATAAAATCAGGCAGCGTTATATACGATATCTTTCGTTTTCAATTTACAAGGTATTTCATATTTTATATAAAAAATATCGTGACAAAATTTAAAATATCCCAGGAAAATCGAGCTATGAAAGAGAGTTTTATTATAATGAAAACACTCGACGAGATGTACAACTCTTATGTCAAGAAAAAAATCAAGTTCTATTTAAAAAATTAGTCGCCTTTGAAATTTCTTGAAAACGACACTGTATGTACGACGTGGATCACATCGAAATCATGTATCCCTCTTGAAGCCAAACAACTTTTGTCTGAAACATTTTTAATAAAATCGTCAGTGTGCGAGATGTAGCACTGTAAACTTTTAAAATTGGACAGTGGACACCCTGTATTATTATTTTATAATTATCAAAATTATTCGCATATTTTTTAACAATGTTCACTCAGGAAAGGTAACAATACTTATTATATAATGGAAAAATAAGAAATTATATTGACAATCTGCAAAGAATTTAATTATTTTATTACGTTATGTTATTATGCTTTTCTACAACTTTAGAAGTTTGTATCTTACAAAGTTACATGTACAATAATTACATTCGGTTATATAATAAATAAATTTCTTGCAGAATTTCCAAATAATATATTATTTTGAAATTGAATAAGGACATTATAACCTTTCGTAATTGTAAATTGTAACAAAATGTGCGTAATTGGACTAGGTCACGGTCACAACATAAGAATTTCAGCGAGAATGCCCCATAAAGATGTTTTAATCTCTACAGCCAATAAAAAAAGATTCGGCATGACTGCGACGCGCCGCACTGCTACACGCAACTTCAATAATACGATAATAAACGTATATATGTACCACGCTGAAATATTTTTTGTTGATAACTTTTGACTGGTTAGTCAGTGTAAGCTAATATATTTCACGTATATACTCAGGGACTGTCCTCCTATAAATTGAGTGTCATTATCTGCGCGCATCCCAACGCGTACTCTCTCCTTCAGATCCGCGCCGAGAAAGCAATAGTAGAATAGCGGCATCGATCTATATCAGCTGAGTGAGAGGGAAGAAGAGGAAATGTTATTCTTTTTTTCACTCGCTCGGCCCACGCCGAACTTGCATAAACAAAACAATCTTAGTGGACGCTACGATTCCGTTACGAACAATCGTGACATAACGTGCTCCACTGAATTCAGTAATCTGAAGTTTTCAGCTTAGTGTTCTGAAGTGGTGAATTTAGTGTTTTTTATAAGTACTTTTATAAATATTGTTTGTGTACTATGGGTATACATAGTAAATTGAAGAAGTCTACGTCTGTCCGGCGACTCTCTCGGAGAACAGCATTTGTACGAAGGTAAGCATGTGAGTCATTTCATATGAGACAACGTTTACACGAGCGTTATTTCTATCACTCGTTATTGAGATCTCAACAACTCGTCGCGTCGCGTAAAAGAGTCACGGTGCGGATCTCACTTCGCGTGTACTTCTCGCTTCGCGCTAGACACTACCGTGGCTACGGTCAACGTGACGCTACAAATGCTTCGAAGCATTCCTCTTCTCTTTTCTTTTAATGAAGAAAGTTGTAGCGTCACGTTGACCGTAGCCCGTGTCTCTTGATAGTAACGCAGGATAAGATGTGCTACAGATCCTCGTTTATACGGAATGAATTATCGTAAATTAGTACAGAGGTAACGCTCGCGTAAACGTAAGGATTGAGTTTCAAAGTGACAGTCATATGATAGGCAGACAGACAAACAGACAGACTTGACACACAGCCAGATAGACGTTCCCTGGTAAAAATTTCGTCACATAAAAACATATACAAATTAATTTGATATATAAATTACAAAATATAATTATACATCAAATATGTCCATACATGTTTCTTTCTCTTGTACAATCTCTGTTCGTATATACAGGAAAAATAATAAAGAGAAGTTTCTAATAATTAATTATGTACGAACGAGATTGTACAAGAGAAAAAAACGTGTATGGGCATATGTGACATATAATTACATATGTTGATGTTTTTATATGAAAAATTTTTTACCGGCTTTGTATTACAGTGTGACATGTTTTTATTTAAAAATAGAAGCTCAGTTTACTGCTGATTAAGAAATTATTGTATTTACATTTCTTGTACGTAGGTGCATTAAAATTCGTGAATGAAAACAGTATAAAGAAGAAAAATCTCAAAAAAATCGTAGAAATATTTTCTATTTTGCATTACAAATAGCACTTTTACACATGTAAAGATTTTTGGCCAATCACATTTTGGCTGTGTGGCTTTGTGAATTATATACCGATAAAAAGAAAAGTTTAAAATAAGTGTAATGTAATAATGACAGGTATGTGAATGGATTACAAGTGTCTTTTGTTATCGGTACATAATTCATAAAGCTACGCAACCGAAATGTGATTGATCAATAATCTTTACACCTGCAAAAGTGTTACTTTTAATGCAAAATGGAAAATATTTCTACGACTTTTTTGTACATACAAGAAATGTAAATACAAGGTAATTTTTAATTTCAAGCAACATTCGTACAGGAACAAACATTTGCCAACCATACTTCATCATTCGTTGCTTGTCCGTAAACCGTTCGTTATCAGTGTTAGTATGTACTCATGCCCTAGATGCGCACATAAAAGAAATTGAAATTTTCTATATAATACCACGTATATCATAACGATTGCAAATTTTTATTTATTTACTGACGCTATCAATAAAGAAATATAAGAAATAAAGCACATTTATTGTTCATTTCTATCCTATTATATTACTGGTTACACAGAGGAATGTTATCAATAAAGAGAGTTATCGCTCGTCAAAAGCAAAAGCTAAATAGTAGAATACGGCTGATCTTCCGAACAATATTAGGGCGTTGTTAAAAAAAATATATAAGAGTATTTGAAATAAATTTAATTATCAAGCCAACGTTTTGACCTTACTTGGTCTTCCTCAGGATATACCATAAAATTACATCTAAAGATAATAATAAAGGAATAAAAAGAAAACTAAGCAAGATGTGGTAACTAACTATACATACCTTTTTTGTAGAGCGTAAAATTATCTACAATAATGATCTAAACGACGTTTATCGTCAAGTCAGTCGTTTAGCTTGTACGCGCCGTCAAACTCCGAGACTCGGATCCCGAAAACCATCTATTTCGTTTTTTTGATGTTGCACCAATGATTTTTTTCCGTCATTTAAAATAGAATTAAAAATCGCCTAAAAATCACACATTATCTGAGAACTACAAAGAATACTGTTCATGGTGCAATCGATTTTTAGACCCTTTTTCTTTAGTTTGTAGCTATGTAGGCAAAAAATTTTGGCTTTTTGCAATAGTTTTAGTTTTTTGCTATTTTGTTTAGATCATTATTGTAGATAATTTTACGCTGTACAAAAAAGGTATGTATAGTTAGTTACCCTATCTTGCTTAGTTTTCGAGATATTTGAGAAAATAAAAAATCGCGTTTTTTGTTGATAATATTGTCAATAACTTTTTATTCCCCGTTAATTTTGCGAAGTAAAATAAATTCCACTTATAGCACCAATCAAAACAATTAATGGTGGTTGCAACCTGGGAAGATTAATTGGAAGGTTCGATGTCTAATATGACTGGCCTAAACGCCCTAATATTGCTCGAAAATCAACCGTATTCTACTACCTAGCTTTTGCTTTTGACGAGCGATAATTCTCTTTATTGATAACATCCCTCTGTTGTGTAACCAGTAATATAGTAGGATAGAAATGAACAATAAATGTGCTTTATTCCTGATAGTTCTTTATTGATATCTTTAAAAAATAAATAAAAGTTTGCAATTGTTGTGATATTCAATGCGTGGTATTATTTAGAGAATTTCAATTTTTTTATGTGTGCATCTAGGATATGAGTACATATACTGATAACGAACGGTTGACGGAAAAGCAACGAATGATAAAGTATGGTTGGCGAATATTTATTCCTGTACGAATGTTGCTTGAAATTACAAATAACACGTACTAATTAATTTTTCCAAATACTGCAATCCAAATAGGAAAAAAAGAGACGAAATAATTCCAATAGTTTTGAAACTTGGTAGAGATGTTTGTTTAGACTTACTAATGAACGTCTAAAAAGTCCTGAAAAATTGAAGATGAGCGCTTGCCGCCATCTTCCCAGATAGCACAGCTGGGGTGCGTTCCACTTATCGCTCGCAACTCTCGTGGAATCATTTCATCCTTGTTATTTGTCAAATGTTAAACAAGGACGAAATGATGCTCGCGAGCGTTGTGAGCGATAAGTGGAACGCAGCCCTGGACTGGGATTACGTGCACAATAGAATTCGATCAGTCGACTTCTAATGCGTTTCTGTTCTACAGTTTTCTTGGTTCATGCTTGTTATTTATCATAGAATTTTTCTCGTCCGATTGAATATAACTAGATCGAAAGTGACGTAAATATTTTCAGATTCGGGGAGCTTTCCAGCAAGCGACACAAGTCGACACAGGTATCGTTTTGTCTTTGTTACTCATTGCCAAAAAAGAAAGATAGAACGACGTTTGTGTCGGCTTGTGTCACTTGCTGGAAAGCTCCCTCGGTAAAGTTTAATTTTGAGGTTAATATTTATTTAGAGCCACTTTTTAAAAATCAAACTGATTATTATAATCGTTGATTAACTGAGTTTAGAGTTGCTAACATGGCAAATAAGAACACATTTTATATTAGAGATAGAAATAGAGAGAGAGAGAGAGAGAGAGAGAGAGAGAGAGAGAGAGAGAGAGAGAGAGAGAGAGAGAGAGAGAGAGAGAGATATATAAGAGAGAGAGAGAGAAAGAGAGAGAGAGAGAGAGAGAGAGAGAGAGAGAGAGAGAGAGAGAGAGAGAGAGAGAGAGAGAGAGAGAGAATGATTTCTTTCATCGGCAGAAATGCAATTAGTAACCCTAAAAATAAATTGTAGATTACTTTAATCGGAATTTGGTTAAAGTGACCCTTTCCATGTTTCGTGAAAAGTACTTCTCGTGCTTTATTTCGACGTTGAAAAAACTAGCACAATTAAAGCTTAGTTGTGCAAAGGTTAGTATTACTAATAAGGTGAAAAAATGTTCCATTGTGCGTTATCATTAACAATATCCGCTTGAATAAAAAAAAATTATTTTTAATAATAGCTTAATTTTGTTTAATTTTGCAATAGATGTTGCCAGTGTTCATATTTCAACAACATCTGCTTGAATTGAAAGAAGTTGATGCAAAAATTCGATTATATATTAATGAACGACGATTTCTAAGAGCTCGAAGTGACATATTTGGACTATATAATCAACATTTCATTGATTTATTTCGATTGACAAAGGACATGGTGTATTATTTACTTCAACGACTAACGCCATATATAAGTGGCCAAGAAAATCCAATGGCAATTCGACCCGATCTCAAAATATTTGCAACATTAGCATTCTTAGCAACGGGAACGTACCAACGGCCGAATGGACAAAATTTTCTATTTCCAATGGCGCAATCAACGGTATCAATATGTGTTGCAGAAATATCAGATCTAATCTGCACACATTTAGCAGAAGAGTGGATAGTGTTCCCAACAGTTGCAGCTGACATACGACGTAAAAAGGCAAGATTTCTTGAGGCAACTATGTTTCCTAACACAATCGGTGCTGTAGATTGCACACATATAGCCATGATTGCTCCATCAGAGGAGGAGTATAATTATTTAAATCGCAAAGGCTTTCACTCTAAAAATGTGCAAATTGTACGTATGTTCATAAGAGAATATTTTTCTCTATAAAATGTTATTCTATATATATATATATATACATACATACATATATTTATTTGTATTATAGATCTGCGATTACGATTTAAGAATAACGAATGTCAACGCGCGATATGCTGGGGTTACTCATGATGCATATATTTGGAGAAACTCAGCAATCAATGCAGAAATGGAACGTAGATATATTGAAGGTGTGAACTGTTTCCGTTACAAATGTTAGCGCTTTATCTATTTTGTTTAATAGTACTTTGGCTTTTTTTGTAGGAGACAGCAACACATGGTGCATTGCAGATTCAGGATACCCGCAGCAACCTTGGCTAATGATACCCATTACAAACGCGTTGCCCGACACACCAGAAGGCCGTTATACCGCAGCTCTTGTTCGAACTCGATCTTGCATTGAAAGATGCATTGGTGTACTCAAGGGACGATTCCGATGTATTCTCGGAGAAAGGATGCTGCATTACACACCTAGAGTTGTAGCGCGTATTGTTATTGCATGTGTAATCTTGCACAATATTTGCACGGAAGGACGACTACCAATTAATCAGTACGTTAATGAAGAAGTAGAGGCTTATCCCTATAATGCCGATGCTATGCAGAATGAAAACATAGATCTTTCAGGTCCACTGGCGAGGAGGCGACTCATAGAAACATATTTTACGGACAATGTTTAAGTACAACAATAGTTAACAGTACAAAAGATATGCTAAAAATAGTTTATAGTGACACATGTAAGTTTTCTGAATATTGTTTTATTATAAAAATGTATTTTTATTTTACACATTTATTATAAACATGTATTTTTACTTTACATAATACTATTTTGTACTATAATTAATAAGTATTCCTCCCATTTTCAGCTGAAAAGCTAGTAATAGCTGTAATAAATACTCTGAATACTCTTCTTCAAATATTTCTTAAAACTTATTTCTTATTTTGCACTTTAATCACATCTCAGCGGAGATATATGAAATATATTTAGGATTGAGTATGTTGAGTTTGAACTTAAAATACAGAGTAGCACATGCACTGTTCGGAGTAAACTAAATTGTGAAAGAAAGAAAACTACTAAACCAGTAAGAATATCTAAAAGCGGTGAACGGAATATCTGGAATATGCAGTTTTTTATATTACTCCTGTCCATTGCTTTTTCCATCATTTACGAAAAAAAAAAAATTTTAGATTTAGACAAAATATAACTTAAAATTTGCGCATTACTTCGTATTCTTATTATAAAAACAATTTCTATCACAAGGATATGATATGCATTTTCTCATTAATCTTAATAAAAACTTAATATATAGCACTTATGTTTTTTGGTAATAATTATATCACAATCATGATTTTGTGATCGCAATGGATAAATCCATTCCTGATTAAGTAAAAGTTATTCCTTGCCTCCGACAAAATCCAAGTAGATTGAGACAAAATTTTTAAAATCTGTGGCAATTCTTCCAATATTGCTATCAATGCTTTTGAGAACATCTAGAGTATTGTTGTTCATTCTTTCAATCTGACACGATAACTCGATTTTTTTCTTACGGCTACTAGTTACATTTGGTGAATAGACATTAGTTGTATTTTCCTTAGTTGTATTCTCGTTCATTTCATCAATGGAGTAGTTATCAATGTCTTCGTACTTCCTCTTTTGTACATTTTCGGTGTTCGATTTTTGTTGTGTCAAAGCAACTGTTTCTGAGCTTGCATTCATGTTTTTTCGTGTTTTCTGCATTAGATTCTTCTAAAATTATAGTCATTATTATAAATTTGTCCCAATTTTATCCGTAATTAAATCAATTTTAGATGAGCGTACCCTCTAAAGAATAAGAGTGTTTGAATATCATTCGAAAGTCTAATAATTTGAATAATTTACATTTAAACTAATTTGATGTATGAGCTTTGATGTATACTAAAGAGCATACTTGTTTTGGAAGACCATATTCCTGTACTCCTTCATCACCAGTAAGTGCCGTCTGGCCCATTAATTGAAGAAGACGCAACTCAATATCGGATAGCATTAATCCACAGCTAGGACCACCACCGGTACCAGTTTGGCTCTGGCGAATAATTGAATACTTCTTCTTTGTATTTGATTTCCAATCATTGAATGACTATAACAATAAACAAAATATATACGTTACACAGATTATAATTGTCAAAGCAGAACATATTGCTTATTTATTGATGTACTTTTTTCCATTCAGTAACTGTTTTTGAACCCTTTCCAATTGAATTGAGAAGTATGGTGAGAATATCCCATTTCTGGCGTAACATTTCACGTCCTCTAGGTCCAAGTAGCTGGTTTGTAACAATTTCATTGTTTTCTTCTGCATACTCCACCAAAGTCGCCCAATGATCCTCTGTTACTCTCATTGTTGTACTGTCAAACAATGCACACGACACAAAGATTTTTTTGTCAGTTATGCGTCGTCTACAATAGCAGTCGTACGATACGATCTTAGAGTCGTATTGATGGTCACGTAACCAATTTCATTGGCGCAATACGACAATCGATCTAACTCTACAATCGTATCCAACGACTTTATGACTATTGTAGACAACGCATTAAACAGAATATAGGTGCAAAATATAGGATACAGCAGGATATAGCAGCAAAACAAAGCATCATCAGACGCATCATCATCGGTTAATCTTTCACGTTCAATGAGTTTTTTAAAAATAACCTCTTTAAATAATCACGAATTTATGTACTCACGTAATCTCCAAACAAACGAATGATCCTTGAAATAATAATTTTGACTTTTTCTTAAATAGTTCTCGGTTCCCGTAACGACAAAGCAAGCTCGATACGGCCAATGTCCGAATGCCGAATGTGGTTTGTGCTCATGATGTAAATATAATAGTTTGTGCTGACACTCGCGGGTTCTGCAAGTCCCCCAGACCATAGATTAGTCAAGTATGAAGAATGGTATCAGATGGCGTATTCCTTCTCGAATACGAATTCGATCGGTGCACGTAATCCCAATCCTGATCTTTATAAATTCAAAAAGATCAGCTGTGCTATATCTGGGTTGACAAATACATGCACTTTTTGGTTGTTTGCATATATCTCGGAAAATATTGACTATTGAAAAAATAGTTATTATTAAAATGAAAGCTTATTAAATTGTCTACAAAAAAGGCAGTTATTAATCAATTTTTTGACAACTATAATGGTTTGTACAACTTTAATAGGCTGTGAAAGTCGCGTGAATAGCTAGTAAGCTCCAAATACTTTCTATATTATACAGTGTGTTTTAAAAAAAAATTTAAGACTTACTGAATAGATAGTATTCATTATATACCGAGTAAAAAACCGAGTTTAATAAACACAGGTCGGAAGTTCAACCGTTTATGAGATTATAAACATTTTTGTATATTATTATGTCTGAATAATAATATCTTTACCTTTTTTGTAGACAATTTAATAAACTTTTATTTTGATAATAACTACTTTTCAAATAAAGTCAATATTTTATGATATGCAAAAAAAATGCGAAAAAGTGCACCTATTGTTCAAGATGGCGGCCAACGCTTACCTTCAATTTTTCAGGACTTTAGACGTTCATTAGAAAGCCTATACGAACAGCATCTCTACCAAGTTTCAAAACTATTGGAATTATTTCGTCCAGTTGCTTGAATCGGACCTATTTTGACTGGGCTAGGAGGATAAATTAAAAATGTAGCGAATGTTTCTTACAATTAGTACACACATTTCACTAAACAAACTTTTTTAAATAATTCATTTTTTCGCGGATTTATGCTTATTTGATGTTATTATGCGAAAGTTACATATGAACTTAGTGTTGCGACAATTATGTAGACCAGTGTAATTAAAACAATTATAGATATTGTCTATCGTGATTACAAAAAAGTAGAACAACCTCTTAAAAATAAGAATGCGGTTTTTAGTGTAACTTATTAAAAATAAACTGCATGCAAGTGTTTTATTACTATACTTTGTAATATTTATTATAATAATGTAATGCCAGAAGCGTCTAATCCGACGGTACTGATTGCATGTAAAGTAATACTTAGAAAGAAAAACCAGAAGCGTCTATTTGGACGGGACTGGTTTATATAAATACCAGAAGCGTCTCTTTCGACGGGACTGGTTTATATAAATACTAGAAGCGTCTATTCGGACGGGACTGGTCCACATAAATATCAGAAGCGTCTAATCCGACGGTACTGGTTACATGTAAAACAGTAGTTAGAAACAAATACCAAAAGCGCCTATTTCGACGGGACTGGTTTATATAAATACCAGAAGCGTCTAATCCGACGGTACTGGTTTCAATAATAATTAGAAGCGTCTATTCCGACGGTACTAATAGTAATACGAACCAGAATAAGCGTTTGCTTTGACAGTATTGCTAATAAAACATTTCCAAGACATTACATTTTTATTTATGCTATTATAGTTTATTTTTAATAAAAATATAATGAGATGAAATATATATATGTAGTAAAAAAGAATTAAAGGACCATTGTAATTTTTAAGAGGTTGTTTATGTTTTACGATTAATATGTACATGTAAATTACACATATTATATAATATGACACAATACTGAACATTATTTTATAAGATGCTTTTTCATTAATTATTGTGTATATTTATGTTTATTATTATTTGCAGGCGACAGCTACTGAAGAAGCAGTGCGAAGAAGCAAATGGCACTGAAGGTACAAAGAAATCTACCAATGTCCGGAAATCAGTGGAATCACTGGTTACTTCCGGTACGATGGATGAGGAGCTTTGTACCCAGCAAATGTGCTCAGCTATAACGCCGAAATGCACAGGTACGTACGATAATGTCCAATATCGCGAAGATGACGATATTGACAATTATAGTCTTGTTGAGGGTACGAAGGAACTTACTAATGTCCGGAAATCAGTGGAATCACTGGTTACTCTCGGTACAATGGATGTGAAGCTTCGTACCCAACAAACGTGCCTGGCTGTAACGCCAAAATGCACAGATACGTACGATAATGTCCAATATCGCGAAAATGACAATATTGAACATTATATTCTTGTTGAGGGTGCGAAGGAACCTACCTGTGTCCGAAAATCAGTGGAATCACTGGTTACTCTCGGTACAATGGATGTGAAGCTTCGTACCCAACAAACGTGCCTGGCTGTAACGCCAAAATGCACAGATACGTACGATAATGTCCAATATCGCGAAAATGACGATATTAAACATTATATTCTTGTTGAGGGTGCGAAGGAACCTACCTGTGTCCGAAAATCAGTGGAATCACTGGTTACTCCCGGTACGATGGCTGTGGAACTTCGTACCCAACAAACGTGTCCGGCTGTAACGCCGGAATGCACAGATTATGCCCAACATTGGACATTACCTGAAGATGACGATATTGAGAATTCTACTCTTGTTATCGAGAAAGGCGGTACGGATACAGGTCGTATCGCAGAACATGAGCCTGTAGGTCGTCGCATTATAGACCCAACTTTTTACTTGAAAGAATTGCATCGAACATTTGACAATCATAAATATAAGACAGCATTTCAGTGCTCATTTGAAGATTGGACATGCGTAAAATCTCGTCGCCTTGGGTTACTCACGCAATTCTTCTTCAAATGTCAAATGTGCAACTCTGAAGACAATTTTTGGTCTGAATCCGTAGAATCCGACGAAATATTAGATATTAATAGAGCTGTTGTAGCTGGAACAATAACAGTTGGAATTGGTTACGCCCAGCTAGAAGAGCTATATGCAGCCATGAACATTTCTTGCATGGCTGAACACACATACATTAAGTATCGCGAAGAGTTAGTTGACAGTTTTCTAGAAACGGCCATGGAAAGTATGAAAATGGCAGCCGAGGAAGAAAAACAACTCGCGATAGAAAAGAATGAAACGATAAATGGTATTCCGTATATAACTGTTGTTGCGGATGGCAGTTGGATGAAGAGATCGTACGGTAAAGCGTACGATTCACTTTCAGGTGCAGGTGCCATAATCGGTCACCGCACAAGGAAAATTCTCTTTGTTGGCATCCGCAACAAATATTGCACGGTATGCGACGTAGCGGAGCGAAGTCATTGTGAAGCAAAAACTCATAAATGCTACAAAAATTTTGATCGCAACGCAAGCTCCACAAGTATGGAGAGCGATGCCATTGCAGAAGGTTTCAATAGTAGCCTGGAAATGCACGGATTGATATATAGAACACTTATCGCCGATGGCGACAGTAATGTATATCACTGTATACTCAAAAATGATCCATATCGCGAAATGAAGGTAAGGGTAATAAAAATAGAATGTACCAACCATCTGCTTCGTAATCTAAGCAATAAATTTAAAAATGTGGCTGAAACAACTCAGCCAAAAGGGCAAAAAAGGAAAAGTAATTTTGTACAGCTTAGAAATGTTATAAAGAGCAACATTTTACCAATGCGAAAAGAGGTGATGGAACTAGCTTCTTCACGAAGAGGAGAAAACATACCTCCTCATTTGCAGGCTACAAAATTACGAGATGATATTTATAACATGAGTCCTAGCCACGTATTTGGTGAGCATACAGAATGTAAGAAACGCGGTCATAAATGCGAAAATGCAACGAAAACAAACTACGTAGACGATCTGAAAGAGCATGGTCTGTACCAAAAAATACAGATTGCTCTAAGATATATAGCAGGTCATTCAGAAAGTTTGCTGTTAAATTACACTAATAATCCTGCAGAATCGTTCAATTCCATAATCTGCAAAGAAATTGGCGGAAAGCGCGTTAATTTTGGCAAACGAGGCTCTTATAATGCTAGAGTTTTGGGATCAGCTGTGCAATACAATACACAAGACATCCTTACAAGAGTGCATAAGGTCAGAAGTAAAGCAGTTCCACCTGTTGTCGAGAAACTGGAGAAGCGACGGCAAATAAAAGTTGCGAGAACCAGAGAATCTCGACAAATCGATGGAAGGCAAAAGAGATCGAAGCGAGAATCAGGAACAGATCGCTATTATGGCCCGCAATCGCAAAAACCAGACGTTACCGATGATGTATTCGAAAAAAATTGGCAACAACATTTTAAGATGTTGGCTGAAAACGCGAAAAACAGGAAGCAGATTGAACGGAACACAATAGATCAAGGTGATTCTGAGCTGTGGTTATTCACAAGAAGTCTCATGTTGACAGCATCCAATTTTGGAAAGGTATGTCGTATGAGACTGCAAACGCCTCGTGCATCAACAGTGAAAGACATTTTGTTTCCTCCGTGCATTGACACTGCAGCCATGAAATATGGTCGCGATCGAGAGGAGGATGCGAGGAAAGAGTTAGCCGCAAAACTCAAGAAACAAATAAAACCTTGCGGATTGTTTATTGATGGTGAAAATCCATTCCTGGGTGCTTCTCCCGATGGGCTCATTGACGAAGATGGTCTGGTGGAGATTAAATGTCCTCAGTCGGCTGAAAATTTAACAGCAGAAGAAGCCATAGAAACATTGGTTTCCTTGAGGAACATTTTTGATAAAAATAATCGTGACAATATGAATAAAAATCATCGATTTTTTTATCAGGTTCAAGGTCAATTAAACATAACGCAACGAGAATATTGCATTTTTGCTGTATGGACACCAAAAAGCATGAAAATAGTGCGTGTAAATAGAGACAATGCTTTTTGGGAAACTAATATGCTGCCTTTGCTAAAACGCTTCTACCACGATAGCATGCTTCCGGAAATCTTGGATAGTCGTCATAAAAGGAATATGCCTATAAGGGAGCCAAGATATATTATAGAAGCACAGGAAGCAAGTAAAAAATTAAGTAGTCGAAAAACTATTGAGCAAAATGCAGTAAAGAGCGAAAATGTCATTAATGAAAATAACGAAACGTTAAAATGTGACATTTCGCCGATGAAAACAGCAATTACCACTGCTATGATTGCTCAAGATATGGAGCAGGATGATGATTGTACATATATTGGTACAAGCTACAAGCGAGAAATAACCGAAGAGGATAAGGCAAGACGAATAATAAATTTAGATGAAGTTATTATACCTATTTCCATTGTGAGACAGAATGTCTTGTCTGGCAACGAACTAACGGACGAATCAATAGATGAATTTTTACGCATTGTGAGACAAAGTACTCCTTTTGAAACGCAAAGTGTACACTATCAAGGATTGCCTGATTATATTGACGCTAGTAAGAGCGATTTAAGCTTACAAATAATTGGAGGAAAAAATCAATACTTTGCAGAGGGAATTGAACACTGGCGATGTATATTTTGTGATGGCACAACAATAGTAAATAAAAGCAATCCTTGTAATGTAAAATATTCCTATATAAAGTAGAAGACATGAGACGACACTTTATAAAAATTATAGAAGAGGAACATCTGTCGTTATTTCCAACACGTTCATAGTACTATTTACAAAGTTACGATATGTATAAATATATCGTTTAGATAAAACATGTCTCAATAAATAAAATATTTGTTTGGTATTGGAAAACTAAATGTAAGAACGTTTGTCCTGACGCAACTGGCTAAATAAAATGCCAAAAACGTTTATTCGGACGGTACTGATAATAATAAAAATCAGATACGTCTGTTCTGACGGTAGTGACAAAGTAAAATGCCACAAGCGTGTATTCGGACGGTACTGATTATAATAAAAATCAGATGCGTCTGTTCTGACGATACTGAAAAAGTAAAATGTCAGAAACGTCTATTCAGACGGTTGATTATAATAAAAATCAGATGCGTCTGTTCTGACTGGTACTAACAAAGTAAAATGTCAGAAGCGTCTACTGTTATGACGGTACTGATTATTAGAAATGTATCATTTCAAAATTAAATTCGGAGAGACGAACATAAATATATTGGGTGCGTTCTCACGGGAATAGGCGTTGGAGGGGCCTATTCTGTAATCCATCTATAATATAATAAAAATCAGAAGCGTCTGTTATGACGGCATTGATTATTACAAATGTACTTTTTGTACATTACAATCGGAGAGACGGAAGAAAATATATTGGGTGCGTTCTCACGGGAATGGGCGTTGGAGGGGCCCATTCTATAGTATCAATAATCAAAATCACATAATTTAGATCCTTTTTGTTACATTTGAAAAAAAAATGTGCTATGCATGTATTTGTCACTTGATTATATAAATATATAAACAGTACGTACAAGATGGACAAAATAAAGCGTAACAAATTTTTATCCTCACAACTTATTTGCAGAGAAATATGTTTCGAACAAAAGTTGTTTGCTTTGAAGGGGGACACAGGATTCCGATGTGAGTTGTGTCGTAGATGTCATTCTAAAAAAAATAAGAAACTAATTTTTTATGGAACTTAATTTTTTTCTTCACATAAAAGTTGTACATCTTGTTGAGACATTTTCGAAATACTATAAAGCTCTCTTTTGTTAGAATGTCCTGATATCTTAAATTTTGTCATATTTTTTATAAAAAATGTAATGTATCGTAGAATATTCACTTTTCGATGACTGTACCTTCATACTTTTATACATAGAATAACGAAATGAAGCAAATAATAATATTATTTTTGACATTTACAATTTTGCAAAATGAAGCAAATAATAATATTATTTTTAACATTTATAATTTTGCAAAATTGAATGCATGTACGAAATGCAATCAAGTTTTTAAAAATAATTTTTGCCCTTTTTTCAACAAAATCGATTCTTTTTATTCTATGTAAAAAAATATCAAGGTAAAATCCTCGAAAAACGAAGACTTTACGAGATATTTCATATATGTAGGGTTACGATACCGAGGATGGTGTAGGAACGGACGCGTTTTCTTTATAACAAAACTAAATGACTTTGCGAATAGAATACAATCAGTCCTTCTCTGAGCGCGGTCGACTGCACACTCTCGCTGCGCGCTCCCTGACCTACGCTACTGTCCCTGCGCAAGCGCCTCGCGCGCGGGTCCTCTGCTGTTAGCGCCACCGAACTAAGGGCCCACTCCTACATATATTTTATAATAAAAATATCATGAAAAAATTTTAATATCTTACAAACGAAAGCTTCATTTTAGTAAAACTTCTCGATGACATGTATAACTTTTATCAAACAAAAATCAAGTTCCATAGAAATTAGTCGTCTTTCCTTGAAAACGACATCTGCGACATGACGCACATCGGAATCATTACATGTGTCACCCTGCCAAACAACTGTTGTGTAAAAGCATTTTTTTCTAAAAAAAAAAAGAGTTTTTGGAGCAGTAAATTAAAATAAGACATCCTGTAAGGGTGTATGCGGTGTAAGGCATACATATAATGCGTATTATAATGTATACACATACATATATATACGTATACGTAATTACAGCGCCTATGGTAATTATACATATGTGGGAGTATGTACATTATGTGTATGAACGTACGCACATACACATATGTACACGCGCATTATGTTTATGAACATATATATATATATATATATATATATACATACATACATACATACATACATACAAAGTGATATTATTTTTGAGAAAGTCGATGCACAACCAGACGGTACAAGTTGCGGAATTTACGCCGCAGCTTTTGCCACAACAATAGTAAAAAAGGGCAATCCTTGTAATGTAAAATATTCGTATAAAGTAGAAGACATGAGACGACACTTTATAAAAATTATAGAAGAGGAACATCTGTCGCTATTTCCAACACGTCCGTAGTACTATTTACAAAGTTACGATATTGTATAAATATATCGTTTAGATAAAACATGTCTCAATGAATAAAGTATTTTTTCGGTATTGGAAAACTAAATGTCAGAAGCGTCTGTTCTGACGCTACTGGCAAAATAAAATGCCACAAACGTTTATTCGGACCGTACTGATAATAATAAAAATCAGATGCGTCTATTCTGACGGTAGTGACAAAATAAAATGCCACAAACGTTTATTCGGACGGTACTGATTATAATAAAAATCAGATGCGTCTGTTCTGACGGTACTGACAAAGTAAAATGTCAGAAACGTCTATTCGGATTGCTGATTATAATAAAAATCAGATGCGTCTGTTCTGACGGTAGTGACAAAATAAAATGCCAGAAGCGTCTATTCGGACGGTACTGATTATAATAAAAATCAGATGCGTCTATTCTGACGCTACTGGCAAAATAAAATGCCACAAACGTTTATTCGGACCGTACTGATAATAATAAAAATCAGATGCGTCTATTCTGACGGTAGTGACAAAATAAAATGCCACAAACGTTTATTCGGACGGTACTGATTATAATAAAAATCAGATGCGTCTGTTCTGACGTTACTGGCAAAATAAAATGCCACAAACGTTTATTCGGACGGTACTGATTATAATAAAAATCAGATGCGTCTGTTCTGACGGTACTGACAAAGTAAAATGTCAGAAACGTCTATTCGGATTGTTGATTATAATAAAAATCAGATGCGTCTGTTATGACGGTAGTGACAAAATAAAATGCCAGAAGCGTCTATTCGGACGGTACTGATTATAATAAAAATCAGATGCGTCTATTCTGACGCTACTGGCAAAATAAAATGCCACAAACGTTTATTCGGACCGTACTGATAATAATAAAAATCAGATGCGTCTGTTCTGACGGTATTGATTATTAAAAATGTATCATTTCAAAATAAAATCGGAGAGACGGACATAAATATATTGGATGCGTTCTCACGGGAATAGGCGTTGGAGGGGCCTATTCTGTAATTCAACTATAACATAATAAAAATCAGAAGCGTCTGTTGTGACGGCTGATTATTACAAATGTATTTTTTGCACATTACAATCGGAGAGACGAAAGAAAATATATTGGGTGCGTTCTCACGGGAATGGGCGTTGGAGGGGCCCCATTCTATCAAGTATCAATAATCAAAATCACATAATTTCGATCCTTTTTGTACGTTTGGAAAAAAATGTGTTGTGCATGTATTGGTCACTTGATTATATAAATATATAAACAGTACGTACAAGGTGGACAAAATAAAGCGTAACAAATTTTTATCCTCACAACTTATTTGCAGAGAAATATGTTTCAAATAAAAGTTGTTTGCTTTGAAGGTGGACAACACATGATTCCGATGTGAGTTGTGTCGTAGATGTCGTCATTTTTAAAAAATAGGGGACTAATTTCTTATGGAACTTGATTTTTTCCTTCACATGAAAGTTGTACATCTCGTCGAGACATTTTCGAAATACTATAATAAAGCTCTCTTTCGTTAGAATGTCCTGAGATATTTCAAATTTTGTCATATTTTTTATAAAAAATGTAATGTCTCGTAGAATATTCACTTTTCGATGACTGTACCTTTATACTTTTATACATAGAATAACGAAATGAAACAAATATTTATTATGCAAATAAACCGGGCTAACTAAGAACCAGCGCGGTAAATGATGCGCCAAAGTTTTATTTATATACATTTTTTATTTTACATGTTTTCCAACCTTTGACTGCGTGCCGACCAGATTTATCAGACTTGAGACACAGCTCCGAATTGATACACCTTCACAGAATGAAGGAGGTTCCAGATTCGAACTCTGGCTGAGGTAATATTTTAATTCGAATCGATTAGGTGTAGGGGGGATTTTATTACTCCAACCGGAACTGTGTCTCAAGTCTGACAAATCTAGTCGGCCGCAGTCAAAGTTTGGAAAATATGTAAAATAAAAAAAATAAAACTTTCCCCCGCATATATATATATATATATACATACATACATACATACATACATACATATTATATAGGGGCTGTAATTACGTATACGTATATG
Organism: Temnothorax nylanderi; assembly: GCF_030848795.1. Taxonomy (NCBI): domain Eukaryota; kingdom Metazoa; phylum Arthropoda; class Insecta; order Hymenoptera; family Formicidae; genus Temnothorax; species Temnothorax nylanderi. Next base: position 65,289 of record NW_027249742.1, on the reverse strand, counting down.
TAAATTGGTGCGTCCGTGCTGAGACGCCCGTTACATCGCGGCGAGTCGCGAGATTCTCAATTGTGGAGCCTCGGTCCGGTCGAGCGGACGCGACGGCAGGGATGCCAGATTTGCGTAGCAGAAACGCAAATCTGGCATCCCTGCGCGACGGCCCGAGGCTCCAGAACAATTGAGAATCTTTGAGAATTATCAATAACGATCGATAACAGCTGTTCATGAAAAACGTGGTTTAGAACCGGAATTAGAAATGTCGGTATTATCGACATTTTTAGTTCCGCTTGAGTGGCGTTGTTTTCGCGCTCGAGTTCGCCTGTCACTGCAGGATCCCCTTAATATTTAGCAGGGAATATATACAATCTATTATTATACCATTCTCTGAACATTTACAGAATTTACATGATATATCATTATAGATATTGAAAATCATATAATATATTGTATGTGTGTGTATGTGTATACGCATACTTACCAGTATTAATATTTATATCTTTTTTATTTCGTCTACATGCTTTAATCCATTGCTGACGGATGGATTTGTTTTTCAGAAATCGAAATAACTTTATTGTTTTGCGTGCACTGTCTGTGCGGCTGGTACAATTAATTATACAGCACGCCGGCATAATTTCTGTAATAAAAAAAACAACATTACACTAGAATTATATAGCACTATATAAAACATTACACATTGCACTGCATATTATAATAACTTACTTTCAATGTATCACCTTTAATATAAATCACTGTTAAATATATCACTTTAATATAATATAATGTTCAATATGAACGTTTAACATCACGCCTTCATAAACGTCAAAACTGTTTATATGTTTACATATAATCTCTTTAACTTCGCAAAGTCATATGTTTTGAGCATTTGGACCCAATCCTCATTGGTCGAGACATTGGACTACTGCGCATACGTGATATTGTTTCACCTTAATTTTAATTTTATTTTTTTAATATTATAATTTTTGCCTTTAATAATTACCCTTGTATACTAAATTGTACGAAATTTGTCCTTACATTTTTAGTTCACGGCCGCCATATTGGATCCGCCATTTTGAATTTTAAAGTTTTACTGGCGGTTTCTTAATCAGCGACCCCGAAAACCCTCTTATATCAAGATTAAAGAAATTATTAACACACCAAAAAATGTTTGTCAAAAAGTATACAACAATTTCGATTTTTTGTTTATTAACAAATTGTAATATCAAAAAATGTGCAAGTCTACGCTATAGTACAGTAAACAACGCGTATTTTTAAAAAATCATTGCAATCGGTTGAGAATTCAGCCGTCAAACGATATTTTGCCACAAAAAGCGACTTTATGCCCACTGTGCAGCGTGAAGGCGTCGGAGTGACAAAGGACGAGATCGAGCAAGACGGGTGGACAGAGGAGGCGGGGGAGCCGGTGAGTCGACGAAGGTGGAACGAGGGGCAATAAGGAGACGGCTAGGAGAGAAAGGAGAAGAGAGGAAAGTGAGGATGCTTACCTGCCGAGCGTGGCGGCGTGGAGGCGTCGCGGGGCGGCCGTGGAGGTGAGCAGACTCGAAGGGCCAGCAGGAAACACGATATCCGGCGAAACAGGCGAGTCGGTAAAGTGGAGAGGTGAGGTACCGATGGGGAGGTTTCGACCGGGGATCGAGGGGATCGAGCGAGTCGATAAGGAGGGGAGGCAGGTGCTGATGGATCGACAAGATGATCGATGGAGCGGCTCGGTAGAGGGATGCGAGTACGGCGTGGCGATCGAGGCAAGACACGTGCCATCAGATTGCAGGAGCAAGAGAATTGAGTAAGGGTACGCGTTATTCTGAGGCATCCCGAGCGCAGAACGAGAGAAGAGAAGCGAAATAGAGTACGATTACGTAGAGGAGAGAGAAGAGGAGGAAGGTGTGTTGGCCACGGTGCGATGAAGGAAGGGAGAAGAGGAAGCAGCGCAAGCGGAAAGAACGACGAGAGGGTGGTGAAAGGTGAAGAGGGAAAGAAGGTGGAGAGAAGACAGTAGAGAGGAGAGCGGGGAGACGGAGCGATCGGAGGACCGGCTAGAAGAGTTTTGAAGAGAAGGGAAGGGGGGTCAGAAAGAAAGGAGAGTGTCGAGGAGAGGGAGCGGAAGGATGATGGAGAGAGAAGCGAGTTGAGAAGCAAGACGGAAGGGAGAATTAGCAGCGGGGAAGAATGGTAGGGGAACGAGGGGCGGAGGGGCAGACGGAATAAGAGAGAGGGTGTCGAAGGTGAGGAGGAAGAAAGAAGAAAAGAAAAGGGAACGTTGGGGAGGACGGGACAGCATGGAGTGGGTAGAGGAGTTGGCAAGGGGGGTGGTGAAGATAGGGGAGGAACTGGAAAGGATCGGAGGATTGTGGAGAAGGCGAAGGAGGTGAAGGCGAAAGGAAGAAAGGTCAGAATTACGAATAGGAGAATTTAGATAGATGACAGAGAGTGGAGGTAGGATGAGGAGAGGGAGGAATGAGAGAAAGAGTAAGATAGAAAGGGGGGTTGAGGGAAAGGGGCGGAGAGGGAGAAATTCCGAAATAGTAGAATATAAAAATTTTTTGTAGTATTATCATCATGTTTGAGCGTCCTACATAGTTACTTTTGATGGTCTAACAAAATTATTTTCAGATTTATATGTAGCCAAATTCTTAGATACTTTAGTAAAACTTTTCTTTCAGTATATACTAGCTATAAGTATTACATTATAGTATTACATTATAGTAGCCGAGAGTCCTCCGCAATTCTTGCCGTTTACATTTACTTCCGAAGTCGTGATTCTACGGCGTACGAATTACATTCGCTTACTTTCATAATATCAAGGGCACTCTTGCACGGAACGGTTTTGCTCAAGTGTCTAAAAATTTGGCCAGATACAGATCTGAAAATAATTGTGTTAGTCCATCAAAAGTACCTAAATAGGACGCTCAATCATGATGATAATGTTGGAAAAATATTTGATATTCTAGTAACTATTAAGGGGTTACACCACTGTAGAAGTCTAAAATAAAGCGTTTTTTTGCAATTTTTTTTTGCATGGAAGGTAAAGTAAGAAGATAATATTCAAGGATGTAATTTAATCATGTTTTTAAGTGTTCAAAAAAAAATATTTATTCAATAATAGTACAAAATGGCGACGCTGCAGCCATTCTCCCGAGGCATGTTTAATTTGACGCGCTCTGCGGCACGCAGTATAATTGACATAAATTTGAATCTAGAAAAAAACAAAAAATTTTCTCTTAATCTACATAAGTATAGCTAGAGAAATACGTAGGGGATTTTGAAAATATTAATTTTTGTGTGATTGGCGAGCATTTGAAGTAAACAGTTCAATTTTTGACCAAAAAAAGGGGCAATCATTTGTTAATAAATAATGTTAGAATCAACTTATCGAAAATCCCGTACGTATTTTTCTTCGGAATGTTATTTTAAAGATATGGTCAAAATTTGGATAAATTAGGATAACAGATCAATTGTTTGGTAATTTTACCGCAACTGGTCGTGCGACGCACTCTCTAGAAGAAAAAAAATGCGCGAGAATAAAAAAAATCGCAATTCATAATACGTGCCCCGCGCAATTTTTATTTGTAAATACAGTAGCGTGCAAAAGTTACAGAACAATTGATCTTTTGAATAAGAGATCAATTGTCGGGCAACTTTTGCACGTTTCTGTATTTAACCCTTAACTAGCACACGTCCGCGATCGAACGTTATCTGCACACGAGGTGTTGTACACCCCACACACTTTGAACGTTGGGTACGGCGAAATGGAGGCTCCAATAAGCTTGAAAAAAATCAAGTACATACATTAAACACTGGTAAATGATACCCAGAAGAGTCGTAAATTCTTCGACGGTAGGAGTGGAATTTCGAAGGATTCGCTTTAAGTGATACTTCACGCTTTTAATTCCCGCCTCCCATAACCCGCCAAAATGTGGGGCAGCAGGAGGTATGAATCTCCAGGTAACTTGATCTGATGCAAGAATGTTACGAAAGTCTACTTCTTTAAGTATCTGATCAAATGCCTTGCGCAGTTCCTTCTCGGCCCCTTGGAACGCAGTACCGTCGTCGGAATACATCACACTTGGAAGCCCTCTGCGAGCGGAAAGGCGCTGAAAGGCGGCTAAAAAGGCGGCAGTACTATAATCGTGGACAAGTTCGAGATGAATGGCTCTCGTGGCCAAACAAATGAACAATGCAATATACGTTTTATGACTGGCTTGACCTCGTCCGGCCGCGTTTCGCACAAGAAACGGACCCGCGTAATCGACTCCGCAATGTGAAAACGGGCGCGATCGGACGATTCGATCCTTAGGTAGGCTTGCCATTAATTGGGTACGAGTCTCGGCTCGTTCGCGAGTGCATCGGACACAATTGTGTAGGGTCGTTCTTACTAGATTTCGCGCTCGGAGAATCCAATAATTTTCTCTTAGAACTCTCAGCATGAGTTGAACTCCACCATGGAGCGTGATCCGATGAACATGAGTTATTAGCAGCTGCGATATTCGATGGTGGGATAGGACAACAGGATGCTTTTGCTCTAAAGGAAGATCCGCTTGTTGGAGACGCCCTCCTACCCGGATGAGGCCTGCCTCGTCCAAGTACGGATCTAATTTCCTTAATTTGCTACTTGACGATAGCGTTACTCCCTTGGAAAGAGCTGTTACTTTGTAACGGCCTAACTTTATATCGAACGCGGGCTGGTTCGCCGGAGCGGGAGTTCGATGAAAGGCCCAGAGACAATAATCAACTTGTACTATACACGTGTTATTTATTTTATTTGACTCGGGGTCGAGATTACACACAACGTATAACGCAACGCGATATATTACAACGGCCGGCGGTGCCGGGGCACTCGGCGTCGGCTCGGGATTCGGTACTACGCACAGTACAGCGGCACGCGGTATAACGGAACGCGGTATATTACAGTCGGGATTACACACAACGTATAACGCAACGCGATATATTACAACGGTCGGGCGTGCATGTGCACTCGGTGCTACGCGGAATACGACGGGACGCGGTCTTACAGCTAATAACGAAGCGCGGTATATTACAACGGCCGGGCGTGCATGTGTACTCGGCGTCCGACTTTGGATTCGGTGCTACGCACGGTGCAGCGGAACGCGGTATACCGAAACGCGGTATATTACGGTCGGGATTACACACAACGTATAACGCAACGCGATATATTACAACGGTCGGGCGTGCATGTGCACTCGGTGCTACGCGGAATACGACGGAGCGTGATAGGAGTGCGGGGTTCCGGGGTCACGGTGGCGAGAACCCTCGCTACGAGGCTGAGCACGCTCGACCTCGTTGGGCCGTGGCCGTCGGGCGTAAGTGGACGGGAGTTCGGGGACACTTGAGAACTCTTATTCGAGGCCCACACGCTGGACCTCGTTTGGCGTGTCGCCCTAGGAGCTGGCGGGTAGGCTTCGTCAGGAACAGCGGGATGGCGTGGTGTCGACGAAGTGCCGTCTCGCCGAGCGTGCCGGCTTATATATCGCTCGGCGCGGCGATTTCGGCAGGAGAGAGGCCGATCGTCAGGCGCGTCGCGCGGTGGTGGGAGCGGCGCGATCCCGCGCGTTCGTCTTCGGCGGGGATCGGCTCCCGTCGGCGCTCGTCGGCGTCGTGCGGGAAGGCACCGGTGCGGCGAGCTGCCCGCGCACACGGTGCGTTTCGAATGTTTAAAAAATGTGGGCGCACCGCGCCCTGTCCCCGCCCGACGGAGGATCGGTCGGGCGGCATCCGGCGGGTGGTGGCCGGGAACGATGCCTTAGCGTAAGGGGCGCATCGTTACAACTTCGTGAGGAAAACTTTCCTTTTGCGCACGACGGATCCAAAAGATTTCTGCAGAGCGGATTTCTCTGGCTTGTAAGGCAAGATCGATATGATGTGTAGCGACACGGCAAATACGCTCGATAAAGCGTAACACATAGGCGGTGACTCGCAGTAATTGAGGCCACGTGGAGACGTCTTGCGAGAGCTGCTCGATTTTATCGTTTTCTATACCTTGACTCTGCGTTTAAAGGTGGACACAAGTCATAAGCTTGGTATCGACTTCGGTCGCGGTGGAATCTAGGAACGTTTGATCTGGCCAAAGGCTCGGATCACTAGTTAGCCACTGAGGGCCGTGCCACCATAACGGATGGCTCTTTAGTTGCTTAGGTTTTAATCCGCGGGACGCGCAATCCGCTGGATTATCTTCGGAAGGGACGTGCTTCCAATTTGCTTGTGGCAACTGTTCTTGAATTAGCGCGACACGATGAGCGTTAAAGGCCTTAAGGCTAGACGGAGACTTTTTGAGCCAACAGAGGACGACACTGGAGTCACTCCAGCAAGTGATCGACTCAATTGGAACTGAAATCGATTCGATTAAAACAGAGATGCATCTAGTTAGCAGGACGGCTGCGCACAATTCAAGCCTCGGAATCGTTACGGTCTTGAGTGGGGCTACTCTAGTCTTTGCAAGCATTAGGCTCACGTTTGGTTTTGAGCGGGATGATCGAACGAGCAAGTAAGTCACAGCGGCATAAGCTCGCTCGGAGGCATCACAAAACCCGTGAATTTGCGCCGAATTTGAACGGTCGCTTAAAGTCCAGCGAGGAATGGAAATTTGGTTTAGAAGGGGCAATTGCTCGCAAAACAATCGCCAGTCGATAGCTAGTCGTTCAGGAACTGGTTCGTCTCATCCTACTTTAAGAAGCCACGATTGTTAAATAAGCATCTTCGGAGTAATAATCACTGGGGCTAACCAGCCTAGTGGGTCAAAGCACTTTGCAACGATAGAGAAAATCTGGCGTTTGGTCGGTGACATCGAAGCCGGGAGCTGAATGTTGATGTGGAACGAGTCGCTGAGTGGCTCCCAGTTTAATCCTAGGATCTTCAGTTTATTTCCCTCTTCTAGCGGTAGGTTTAAAGCCAACCTGTGATTTGTATCTTCAATTCCGGCTAACAACGTTGGATCGTTACTAGCCCACTTTCGTAGCGGGAGTCCCACGCGCGCTAGGCATTTCGTGACTTGAACTCGTTTTCGTATGGCTCCTTCCTTTGAATCGGTACCGAAGATTAAGTCATCCATATACCTTTCTTGTTCTAGGATCTGTACTGCGAGAGGAAACTCTCGTCCTTCATCTTTTGCTATTGTACTTGCAGTAGTACGCGTTATGGAGCGTTAGCGTTGCCGTATGTCACGGTAATTAAAATGAAAGCTTGAATCTTTTCTTCGGGGGAAGGTTTCCAATAAATTACTTGGTACTGGCAATCTTGTGGATCACTAGAATTTGGCGGAACATCTGAGCGATGTCGGCTGTAAAGACATATCGGAACATGCGCCAGTTTAAGATGACAGATATAAGTTCCGGTTGTAAGTTTGGTCCTGGCAACAAGTGATCGTTCAGGGATGTTCCGTTACTTGACGGTGCCGATGCGTTGAATACAACTCTAAGCTTGGTAGTCGTGCTATCCTTCAGGGTGATGTGGCAAGAAGACGGTTTGCTTGTTTCGCGTCTTCCTTTTGAAGGGCTTCATATGGTTGGATTCTAGATATTCACGCAGAAATGCCTGGTATTGCTTATTTAACTCCCCGTCACGGTGTAATCTTTTCTCAAAACGTCGATAGGAGGCGAGAGCGATAGCTTCTGTATCCCCAATCGCTATTGGAGGATCGGTTTTGAATGGTAGGCGTACAACGTATCTTCCCTCGGGGTTGCGATAGTGCGTTCTTTGAAAATGATTTTCACATAGAATCTCAGCAGAAGTGAGGTGCCTGTGAGACGGTACTTCTTCAACTTCGAAGAATTTGAGTAGTTCCGAAGTGACTTCTCGAGTGCTAGCAAGGTGCGCGTAAATAGTTCGCCTGGGGGGGGTTATCATTAGAATACGCACCGGAAATAATCCATCCAAAAATGGTATTTTGGAGGATCAGTTTGCTAGGGGTCTCTTTGAATATGCCCTTAAGCACGATATCGGCATACAAGTCAGCGCCCAATAGAAGTTCTATAGGGGCTGATGACGTTGGCTCGGGATCGGCCAACGTCAAACCTTTAGTAAACGCCATATCGAGTGGCACCTTAGTTGGTACGTAAGCGGTTATTTTTGGCAGAACTAACGCCTGACATTCCAACTTACCTCGTATTGGATCTTGCATTGGACTAATTAGCAACGAACCGTCGCTTTAACGGTGCTTACGGGACGGCCGCCAATACTGGCTATGTATGCGTTTGTATTTTTACAACGAAGTCTTAAGCATTGGACTAGATTTTCGGATATAAAGCTAGCATCAGAACCCGGATCGATCAAAGCTCGAGCTTGTATTTGACGTCCTTGGTCGGATTCGAGATGAACCCAAGCGGTAGCGAGTAAGACCGCTTGACTTGAAGCCCTGGCTTGGGTGGCAACGTGAGCATGAGTGGCATTAGAGTCAGATTGTTCGGATGCATTTGACTTGAAATCGGAAGTTGTAGTCGACAATTTAGAGGAGGAGTTCGAAACAGGTGATATAGTAGAGGGACCAGGTTCACTCTTGTGTTCATGCAACAACAAATGATGGCGTCGTTTACAATGATAACAACTAAAGAAGCTGCGGCAATCAGCTAATACGTGACCTTTCGTAAGGCAATTTATGCAAAGATAATTTTGACGCGCATACTTTTGGCGTTCGGGAATTGACTTTGACTTGAATTTCTCGCACTGAGTTACCTTATGAGCCTCAGAGCAAACTACACATGTGTCGGTTGCTGTCCCGTGATGAGATCGCGAAATCTTATGACTATTCTTGTTTTCTTTCTTCCCACCTGATTCTGTTGGCTTATCGATAGGTAATATGGACGGAGCGGCTTCTAATGATCTTATCCTAGTATCTGAGAATTTAGTTAACTTTTCTATTGTAGGATATTACTGCCGTCTCCCAGGTGCACTTCCCACTCTCGTCGAGAGTGTTTATCAAGTTTTTGAACTAAACAAAAGACCAAAATGTCATTCCATTCGTCTACAGAACGTTGCAGCGCCCGCATTGCATTTAGGGATTCAGTAGAACTGGCGCGCAAGCCTTTTAGTCCATTTACGGCATCGCCGGGAGTGACAGTTTTTATTGCAAAAAAGTTAACTAAATGCGCATCGATTATGCTTCGCTTGTTTTCGTAATGATTCTGGAGGATATTCCAGGCGACTACGAAATTATCGTCGGACAATGAAATATGTGAAATCAATTTGGCAGCGTTGCCAGTGACAACAGACAATAGATAATGTAGTTTTTGAACATTGGATAAGCCAATCCGAGAAGTAATCAAAGAAGTAAATAAATCGCGAAAAGCAATCCAATCTGTCTCACAGGTATTCTCATACTTAAAAATTTAGGCACACTAATCGTCGGAAGTTTGAATGCAGAAGATTCGTGGAAGGCAGCAGCGCCGGGTTGAACGACGGAAGTCCCTGTTGTTCCTCCGCCCGCGTTGGCCAATGAATAGGAAGCGATTCTCTCTTGGAAGAAGTCACATAGGCTGTCAGGTAACTTTCCTCCAGTCTTGTTAGCTGCGACTCGGTAAAGTGCGGTAGCGTTGTACGCTCCACAGTCGAAGCGTAGAGTTTGATCTGCGTTGAAGCTTGCTGTGATTCGTCCCAGTACTTCTCGAGTAGCTTGGCCCGACCTTCTGTGACAGCTCTGGTCTGATTGGGTCTACCTAACTTATTGTAGTTAACGATAGAGTTTATAATGCGCCGGGCATTATCCTCGAAGCGTTGCAATGCTTCTCTTAGTTGCCCAGCAGCTCCCTCCTCGGAGTGAGTCATGATGGCTATGGAATCCGCACGTTAGAACGACTGTAGAAGGAAACGTAAGCGAGGCAGCTTATTCTCGCTTATGTCGCTCCCCTTCTCTCAGCGGCGGCCGCATAAAACGAACACGTGATAATCAGCCGTCTTTACTTATAGGGCGGCCACCTTGCACGTGCCTTTCTTGAAGCCGTTACAGGTTCAAACTTCTCTCACTGGCAATACACTTCCTTTGCGTTAGAATGAACGAAATAATGATTTATTCCGAGCGTATGAACGTTTTCTCACACAAATCCGCACCCGTATCCGGTTCGAAGGACCAGTATGTTTAGTAATGCTGTTCGGACACAGGATTGCTTGCACGCGGGTAGGCTCTTGTGGCACGCGCGAGGATAGTGTGATAGTTAATCGCAACACGGAGGGTACAGTCAACTTGTAATACACCTTTATTGTTAACTTTAGTGTAAGCTCTTAATGAGAGAAGTCGCATTCAGCTTAAGGAGCCGAGGCTACCTTAGATATTTGAGCCGTTACAATCACGATGCTTCGTGACAAACCTTTGGCTTACGACTGACTGCAGACACACTCTTTCGCTCCAAACTAAACGGCGAGAGGGCAGTAGCCAACACACACACATTCCACAATCGCTCAGTATGTCCGCACGCAATCGTGCAATACGGAACAACACTTATAATATACAATAAATATTGCAACGCAACCATAAATCATGCAACACTGTACGGTTTTTTGGCTGTAGAAAAGTGATGTTTTTAAGGTTAACCCTCAGTTACCTCACCTGGGTCTAAGTGACCCAAGCCGTGTTTAAAAGTCGCGCCCTTTTTGAACGCGCAGTGGTAGAGACTTTAAACCCGTGGGGGAAAAAAGTTTGAAGGTTCTAGCACTAGCCTGGCCACTTGCGAAAGTCAGTCTGGTTGAAGCAGCTGCGGCAGACAGTCAGAAGTGGGACGCTGGGGTCACTCAGACCCACGTGAGATAATATCGTGACAAAACCGATTACTGTCAATATGCAAGTATAAGTAAATCTTATAAAAAACAATGTATTTAAGCAATATAATGATAGAAAAAATATTCTGTGTTATATAAAAAGTAAAATATTGGATTTTATTGGTTTACAGAATCAAATAATACCTAATAGCTTAACGGGCTTAGCGTCAAAATATTGATTTCGGCAGCTGCGACATTCTCAGGTAAACTCTAGTAAATATTTACAAAACTTTTTTAACCGACACTGTTTCATTATAAAGATTATTATTATTATTATTATTATACAGAAATGGAGACAAGGTCTCGCACTCGGTCAATGGCCAAGGTGGTAAAAGAACAAGATTCTGAAGTCGAAGATGTAAGAGAGAGCGAGAGAGTTTCGTACACTCCTAAAAAAAATAAGATCGTTCTTTTGTTATCTTCTTTGCACTTAAACAATGCAATTGATGAAGCGACTAATAAGCCGGAGATCGTGCTGTTTGACAACAAAACTAAGGGTGGCACAGATAGTTTTGATAAAAAATGTCACGATTATACTACAGCGCGAAAAACGTTCCGATGGCCGATGCGTTATTTTTATGGTATACTTGATCACGCAAATGTAAATAGTTTCACATTATACACTTTTCGTCAAGACAACTCTAAGAAAAAGCGTCAAGATTATATTCTTGATTTGTCTCTAGCGCTTATAAAGCCTCAGTTACAGAGGCGTTTAACTGAGCAGGATCTCCATACTGTCACGCGGCTACAAATCGAGGAATTCCTCACACACGATCAGATTCCCGAGGTTCAAGATCCTCGTGATTTAATTGCGGATAATAAGATGAGTATGCGAAAAAGATGTTCGTATTGTCCTATAGAGCTTGACAGAAAAACGTGGTACAAATGTGTAAAATGTAAAAAACCTATGTGTAACGAACATACCTCAAAAATGTGCAGCACTTGCGCGTCGCAATAACGCAATTTTTTTTTCTTGTGTATTTTGAATAAATAAAGTATTTTTTCATGCATTTTTATTGCATTTATTCAACATTTTTACCGATTTTATACCAAAAAACGTGAATTTTTACCTCTCCATAGCCGCCATTTTGTATTAGCCATATGAAACTTTTTGAAAAATATTTTGTTATTCTTCTACATGTTTATATTTCATTCCCAAGGTCGCAAGTTTTACGATTTAAAAAAAAATCCGTTTTTTAGAGACAATAATATTTGATCGATTTTCTTCAAAAATCATGGAACTTCACTTTTCAAAAAAAATATACTTTTTGGAACCAATCGTTATGACGCTAATTTCTTCTTAAAGTACAACTCTTGACCTTTCGAATCATGTATAATAAAGTCCTTGTACCTTTCTTTTAGTCAGTACTACGTCAATTTGAAAAAAAGCAAATTTTTTCGCTTTTTCAGAAAAACACGTCTTCCTTTTTTTTAAAATAACATTTACATTTTTTAACTTGAAATAATCTAACCTGCACAGTCTTGTAGAGCTTTAAAAGACGTATCAATTAAAAAAAAAACTTCAAATTGATGCATTTGTCTTAAAGATACAAGCTGGAGAAGACGGCAGGGGTCTCTCAGACCCAGGTGAGGTAATAAAGGGTACTAAAAACGTAAGGTAACTGAGGGTTAAAAAATCTGTCATACTCTTAAGCCCGGTTTACATAGGCCGCAGTTTGCAAAACGCAAGACACACGCACAGTCTACATGTCAATCTAACCTTTATACACAGAGAGGTTTATACCTTATACCTCGGTATATATATATATATATATATAAGAGCGTGAGTAGAGTATGGTACAGATTTTCTAACCTTAAAAATATCATTTTCTACGGTCAAAAAACTGTATGGCATTGCATGGATTTATGGTTGCGTTCCAATTTACTGTCATTATTGAAAATAGTTCACATATAACATATATATTATATATTTTTAATACTGTAAGTGAAATTTGGAACTTCAACCTTTATGTTTACACAAAGTATCATTCATTCACATCTTCTTCTTTATTTTTATGCGAAGCGAGTTTATAATTGTACAGTTCCAATCCATGTAGACTTTTTATGCAAAGCATACTGATGTTCTATGTATTCTTGCAGCTATATTTTTCGAAAAAAAAGTTCTTCGCAAATATAAAATCAAAGCAAAAAATAGAATTCACGAAGCTTTTATCCGTTTAAAAGCAAAGAATATTGTACATAAAAAAATTAATGATGATGAAAAAAGCTTACTAATGTGTAATTCTTCCAATGATGGCAGTCATGTCGTTTCACAACAATGTTGTATGAATATCAACGATGAAATTTTCATTAATAATAACATTGAAGATGGTTTGAATGTTGACAATAATAACGCATGGATCAGTGATTATAGCCACGAAAACATTTATTGCAATAAAAATGAGACTGTAACTTATACTTTTCAAAATGAAGAAGAGATAAAAACGTATATTTTGACAGGACTCAGGGATTGGGGACTCTATAATGTATCTAAAAAAAAGTAGATGATATTTTGAAATTATTCAGGCCAATTTTACCTTTTCTTCCTAAATCATATAGAAACCTTCTCAGAACTCCACGTAAAGTTCCTTTACAAGTTGTTGGGACAGGACAAATGTGGTACAAAGGAATCAGACATAACATTGAACAGAGAATAAATTATGAATATTTGACTGATAACGGCCAGATTGTCATGGATGTAAATATAGATGGAATACCTCTTCAAAAAGATTCTAATAAACAATTTTGGCCGATACTTGGAAGATTTGCACATCAAAAATATCCATTTATTATCGGTGTCTTTTTTGGTAGAGGAAAACCAAGTGATTTAGATGCTTACCTCCATAATTACATTGTTGAAGTGGCAGAACTTACAGAAAATGGTTTTGAATGCAATGGAACAGTATTTCCATTTTGTGTTAGAAATTATATTTTGGATGCACAAGCTCGTAACTTTGTAAAGCAGTGTGTGCCACAATTCTCAGTTTGCATATGAGAAATGTATAGTACAAGGTGAATGGTTTCATAATAGGATTATATTTGAGAACGCGAGCTGTGAGTTGCGAACAGATGAAAGTTTTAGAACGAGAAAAAATCCAGATTATCATAAAGGCTATTCTCCTCTGAAAGAAATTAATACTGGAATGGTGTCCCAGTTTCGATTAGATCCTATGCATTTTATAAATTTAGGAGTTTTTAAACAATTTTTATCTTTTCTAATTGAGAAACGAACCCACTGCCGACTTCCAAGAGATACTTTAATGAGGATTAATGACAATTTAAGTGAAATTGCTCAGTATTTCCCTAAGGAATTTAATCGTAAGTCTAGAAATCTGGGGAATTGTGATAACAGAACAAAGTGGAAAGCCACAGAGTTTAGACGGTGTCTACTTTATGATGGTATCAAAGTATTTAAAGATCATTTTCCTCAAAATATTTATCAGACCTTTCTATTACTTCATTCAGCTACATACATATTATCCAGCGCTACTTATTATCATGATTTAAATTATGTTGCTGATTATTTATTGAAAGAATTTATCAGTTATGCTGCTCGCACCCTGGGTCGTGACTTTATTGTGTACAATGTACATTCTCTTGCTCATCTTGCTGAAGAATGTAAAAATTATGGTACTCTAGATTCGTTTAGTGCTTTTCCTTATAAAAATTATTTAGGTGTAATTAAAAAAGTACTTCAATCAGGCTATAAACCACTTCAACAATTAGCCAAACGTGATTCAGAAACAGGAGGTGTGTACGTACTGAAAATGTTTCATTTAACTCATGTGAACCTGTCTTACGAAACCATCATGAAAAGTGGCCAGAAATTTTTGAGGGTGAACAATTCACAGAAATAACATGGAAGGGAATGATCTTAAACAGTAATGAGCTAAATAATTGTTTTTCCACTATTTTTGGAGACATCGTTTGATAACAATCAAATATTATAAATTGTTGTGCCGTAACCGGGAGTGTTCCGGCACAGGGTTCAGAGATTCCGGGTCGGAGAAGAAAACTCGTCGCAATGTATTAAATCACTAATTCAAATATATTTATCTTGCTCAAATTTACAACTGTCCCATTTATTTAAACTCGATAGTCGCGTTATACTCGAAAGACGCTGGAAGATTTTAACGAATTATAATATTGTAACAGGTATGGTGACGCACGTACTCGTTTCGATTCTGAATTCTGACTGCCCGCCCGATCGTTCCATTCGGCGGTATTTATCATGTTGTAGTCGCGTGCCGTTGCTAACCGAGGTAGCGCTAACCTTACGCGGTCAGCGCTTTGCGCTGACCTTCGCGTCAGCGTTTTCGGTTGTCCCGGAGTTGAACGCTCCGGGTTCCCGTGTCAGATTGCATCGGATGATCGGTCGTCCGATGCAATCGTCAGTTTTTTCGGCGTATGTCCGATTTGGCTCTTGTCGCTAGGGTCGGATTACCAAGTAATCCGGCCCTCGGTGTTGCCAAGTACAATTAATCCTTAATACGTTGTGCGCTCACAACAAAATACTGCGCAAGGCGTAATTTTGATAAGGAAAAAATTCAAAGAGTTACACAATTTTTATGATTTTTCCCTGCCATCATCTTTAATTGGCATATACAAAGTCAAAGGAAAAGAAAGAGGAAAGAAGAAGCCAATATTGGAAGTTGTCGCATGTGAAAGCCAATGTGTGGCCATTCCTCTTGTGGATGGAATTCTATGCATTCCAATGATCAATTCTTATTAATATATTAATATATTAATATATTAATATATTAATATATTAATTTCAATATTTTGTTACGTGCGAAACCAATGTAAATGGTCTCGCACTGCAACGGAACGCATCCAAACCAATCAAAATTCACGCGTGAGCACCATACCTTCACTTCGGCACACAAAATTTGATTGAATAAACGAATGACGTTTAGAGTGATTGCGATATTGTTACGACTCAAGTCTCCTTTATAGCAAGCAATAAGTGTAAATTGTTAAAATAGTAGAGCGCATGCGCATGATAATGTTGAGTAATATTAGTATTGTAAAGTATGAAATATATTTGTAAGAATTTAAAGGAACATGGAAATAACTAGCGTATAATTCAATAAATTCGTTTATTGAACGATCAATTAATAGTCTGGACCGGCACGCGACGCTCTCGTACAACCACGCGCTTTTCCGAATAGTTTCACGTGATGATTTCGCGCATCCACGTGAACCCTGTAGTCCCTTACCCCGGGACGTCACCAAGCGAGCAGTATAAATACAGGCCCTGCGAAGCCGGGATAGACATTCAAACGTTCGATCTCTAGTCGCAATTGTATTCGCATCTATTCGAGAGCATCGCGAGCCGAGAAACACTTAGCCGCGAGCGGATCGACGGAACTTAGCCGCGAGAGCGTTGACGGAACTTAGCCGCGAGGGCGTCGACGGAATTTAGTCGCGAGCGCGTTAATTGGACTTAGCCGCGAGTGCGTTGAATTCAGAGAGCTGTGCCTCATAATACCGCGCGTCATCCCGCCCCTTCTGGCCGGGCCACGCTCCTGTAAAACAGAGGAAGTAAAGTGAGACCAATAATAAATAACAGTTGCAGCAAACTCCATAGTCTCATTTCGCCTAGCCTTCTAAGACTCTCGACCCGATACCTAGCCGTCGATGCGCGCCTCTCTCAGGGCGTTCTTGGCAAGTCCTTCCATAGATGCGCGCCTCCCGCAGGGCGTTCTCTGATCTCCGCTGTTCTTTGCTTGTTCCTAAAAACTTTACTAGAATATTGAATATCAAGTATCGACGTAGTAGCTGCATGCTGGTGCTAACGCTTACATATACACACGCTTTCAAAAGACACACGCACACAAGCTTGCACGCGCTCTAAACCACGAAGGAAGTCGAAATACCCATATAAAGCAGGAGTTGGAAGCAGAGTAAGCAATCATAAGGTAAGTCTGTCGTCACTAATGGTGCGATCGCGGCGGTCAGGGCAGGCCCACCAGTTAAAAAGGCTGCGTCGAGCCTACTATACGGCCGGCGAGTTTGACCCGAGCATATTATACACCGTTCCATCTCAGGTCCTACCATCCGAGCCTCCCGTTGACGTTCATGACGTCCCTAATTCGTCTCAACCGGCCCCGGCTGTCGAAACGCGCTCAAAACCTAGAATCCTTCAGACAGAAATATTAGCTCAGAAAATTCGTCTCATCCTTAGAGAGTGCTGCGCGAGTCAAAATTCAAAACATAAGACAGAAACAAAATCATGAGTCTAACTTACCTTCGAGTTTGCTTTAGAATATTTTAAACGCGTTAACATCTCGATTCACCTAAACCCACTCCGACGTCCCGATTGCAAACAGGACGTAACAATTTTATTTTTATAATTTTTGTTAAAATGTGTGACAAATTTTCTTTACTTAATATTATAACATTTTATTTATTTAAATACTGCAAGCAATTTTACTATCCTATTGACAAAAAGCAACATATCGTGGAAAAACAAATATTATTTTTTACTAAAAAGGTATTAAAAATTAAATATATAATTTTATATCTTGTGTTTAATTCCACTTTTCTTAAATAAACGCTTGATTGATTTTTCACTACGTCATAGTGAGATTTGATGAAGGAGAGGAATCTGTGGCAGTTGTACCCTCCTCATGGATTAATGAGGATAAGTTGTCATGTAAATGGCCACCCAAGAAATTTTCTACTGAAAAAATTACAAGATTAGTTATGTGTTTGTCAAAACCGACCACTGAGTGGAAAGATTATTCAATCACAGTGTTATGCGTATGGTATGTTTGATTTGTAATTTTTAAATTATCCTTTTACACATTTATAAAATAAAGTTGTATGTAATATAATCTCAGAATAATGCATGTAATGATATCCAACTGTTTAGAAAAAAGACAGAATTAAGGAAATTATAGAAGTAATAGTTGCTACATTTCTATCATTAATCTGTTAATGTTAAAAAAGAAAACAATAATAAATAAACAACGCTAAAGCAAGAAAACAACGATAAAACAGTAAAGTAATGATATTGTTACGCTCGTCGCGCGTCCGCCGCACGTTCTCACTCAAACACTCACGCGCGACGCTTATTCCGGCACTCACACAGGAAGAGATAACTCGGTTTCTGGAAAAGGAACTCGTTTATTCGTTAGCTCAATATTACAGGAGACTCGGGCAGACACGTCCGAACGAGACGGAATCCCAGAGCAGAATCTGAATATCGTCGTCTATCAACAACCGTCGCTAAGGACGATTCGCGACTTCTTTACTACCGGGCGACTCGCATGAGCGCACGGCACGGGCGCACAGCACGGGCGTAACAATGTATAACGATAAAATATGCTTTACACTACATTGCATTTAATAAATAAAAAATTTTTTATTAATTTGTATCATAAAAATTTGCTGTGCAATGATGTATTACTTTTGATATTTTTTTAAGAATTTTTAGAGTTATTTTTTCTAAATAATATTTTCTATATACTGTTCGCGTGCTCTTGAGATCACGGCGTGCGCTTTGAATTCACATTCGTGGTTCAGATGCCGACGAACACATATCGTTCTCCACACAGGGAATATCTCAGAGACGTGTGAATGCGTTTCACGTAGCACGTAATAAGTTATGCATAATTTCCATCTCTTATAATGGTCCTAATGGTTATTGCATTCGGTAGTTCTGTCGGGCTACAGTTTGCTGCTTTCGTCTCTCCCTCTTTGATTCCCGCTGTCAATTGCTACGCCGGTGCTTACCGGACACACGCGCCGTAACATATACTTGCAGAGAGATATGAACACGCACCTGACGTCCTCCAAATGCGAATCACAATATCTGCGCTTGCGTTTCGTGTCAACCGATTGCGATATCATTGTATGCGTGCATTTTGATCTTGTACTTGGCCATCGCAATACCGCGTCGATGTGTACATATTAACTTTTTATACATGAGTCACTGAAGAGGGCCCGATTTAGGGCCGAAACGTTTGAATTTTATTGTTTTAATGTATTGACTAAGATAAATATAGTTTTTCGCATATTCGATCTTGCGTCGGCTCTCATACCCCATTATCTCTTAACTTGATTTGAATTCGTAAGAATACGTACCGGCTCCAGTGAATGACATAGTATTACTAATACGGCGGATAAAATGTGATATCATTTACCGCATTTACATGACATATACTACGGCCTTGTTCTTATATGTACTGCCACTACACAAATCTATTCCAAATGTAAACATGTAAAAATTCACGTTACGTTGTGACCGGACTAACGATTGAAATTATATAAAGATATTTATTAAGCCACTTACTCGGGCTGAAAATACGGTCGCCACCGTATTTTAAGCGTAAATACAGAAAGCATAGGTGACTGCGTTGCCCCGTCCTTCCTTTCAGCAAGATGGCTGCCGTCTTCTACGTCGCGGACGTGTTCAAGGCCGTCGGCCACGCCCTTGTTAGGCGAAGCGTACTCTACGGTAATGTAGATAGGATATTCACTGGGATCGCGAATAATGACTCTTTGATTATTATAAACAAATAACAAAGAACATATTTCAAGACGTAACACTTCAGAATGCGGACGCGTTCGCTCGATCGCGTGGATTGCGTCGAGTGTTCTCGAAACGTCGCTACCGCTACAGGTGCTAATTAATGAGCGCGTGGAATGCAAACTTCCCGTTATCGCGCAATACTTCTCGTTATCGAACAAGAAATCACGCTACTGACGCTAGCGGACAACGGGATAAGTCGATCGGAACCGAATTATAATACGTAACCGATACGTGTTAACGCTTCGAAATCTCGCGAAAGACTGTCCTGGAGAAACGGTCTCGGTTCTCCCACTTTACCTCGACGCACGCGAGGTGATCTCTATTTGGGCGCGAAGTCGCCAGCACGCATCGTCCTGTCATTGGTAAATCGTACCGCGAGGTGTAGACGGTACGATTCCGTTTGCACTACTTGCACTCGAATGCGCTGAGTCGATGTCTTGACTCAGCTCCTGATCTAGAAAGTGCCACTCAAAAGTGCAACGACGTAAGCTGGCTATCGCTCGGTCTGCCGTGCGTGAACCAATCACGTCGTCGCAATGACGAAGTTCGCAAAAGTGCGAAAGGAGTCACTCGATCTGCACCGAGTAACTCTTGAAAAAGTCACAATGACGACTCACGACTCTAAGTAAGTATTTACAGGTAAGTTTAACCCGTTTCTAATCTATTTCTTTGTTTCAGGTACCCAGGATCATCGTGGAATCGTCTCGTCTATCACCGGAACCGGCACATGTAAAGGTAAGATTCAAAAGTAAGTACAATGTTCTTAAAACTATCGCACGCATAATAATATAATATATGAAATAATACTTAATTCGACAGGGAATATTATAAATAATGATAATAAAACAATCAGGACGCATTTCTACTCAATCTCGCTATCACAACGAATCCTTGCCTCTCATTGGCTGACTCTGCACTCTCTGACTGAAAGTGTGCACTTTGTGCACTGTCACGTCTTTTTCACTCCCGGTCGTACCCGGGGCGTGCGACGGATCAAAAGGGGTCCGGGGAGAGAAGGGTGATGGGCCTCTCCGACAACTCCTCGCACGGCTCGGTAACCCGACGCGAAACTTTATTATTGGGCGCCAGACGCGTAGACACGCGTCCACGAAATACTCCAAAACCGCGAAAATCCGGAAACACAAAACGCAAGGAATCCGGCGTGCGAGAGAGCGGCCAGCTCGACTAATGAGTATGGGCGAGGTTGATAAAAGGTCAGCACAACATTCGGCGGGGTGACGCGTAAATCATACTCACATAGTTAATGAATTGAGAAAACAAGGTTTATTGTAACGAGTCGGGTAATTGTTGAACAAAAGAAGAATGCAATTATGAAAGGCAGACATTAATTGTATAATTAATCAGAAAAAGAAAGATGAGAATATCAAACTCAGACCTTAGATAAATTGTTCCGATTGTAAATGAACGCAGTTAGATAGCGTAGCATGAAAGATTTTAGTCTCGGGCTTGGATAAGATACAGTAACGAAACAGATTAAATAATACGTTAATTCACAGCAGACGCGAGGGATGCGTCGTGATCCAGAAAATTAAACTTACAACTAACATAGAATATCGGCAAAACGACACAGCCGAATATGACATAACCGGAATAAACGCGAAATCATAGTATTAATAACACGAAGTATCGCGAAAGTGTCGTGGGTCACGCTCGGAGTGCGTGAACGCCACG
The DNA here is from genome assembly GCF_030848795.1 of Temnothorax nylanderi. Classification (NCBI taxonomy): domain Eukaryota; kingdom Metazoa; phylum Arthropoda; class Insecta; order Hymenoptera; family Formicidae; genus Temnothorax; species Temnothorax nylanderi. The sequence goes on along the minus strand of NW_027249742.1, from coordinate 44,291 downwards.
TCCAAAACCGCACAGGAATTCTGTCGCCAAAGTATCCTACTCTAACGCAAGTATCTTAATCTAACGCGAATATCTTAATCTAACGCGAGCGATAATTGTAGCGCAAGCCACGTCCAAGCGCAACACGTTATTGCCAGCAATACTTTAACGCGAAGAATGAGAGGCAGAGGCCCTCGACCTAACGCAAAATACTGTAGCTAACGCGAAAATACGAAATTCTCGCAAGTAACAACGCAAGGTGCTAGAACTAACGCGAGAACACGAAATTACCGCGAGTAACAACGCAAAATACTATAACTAACGCGAAAACACGAAATTACCGCGAGCGACGGAGGAACGCAATAATGAACGCGAATGCCATTCTAACGCGAATCGTATCCTAACGCAAACACGGGCTGAACGCAGTCCTTCGTACGCGAAAATCAAACGGGACGCAATAATAAGTCACCACGAATCATACGTTAACGCCGGAAACAGCCCAACGATTATTTTCTAACGGACTTGACATCCCAACGCCAAGATCCACCGAACGCGAGTAACATTCCAACGCGAATAATCTCTGAACGCACTCATTCCAGCGCAAGAAACGACCAAATGCAATTATTAATCTAACGCAAATAGAATGTAACGCGAATTAAATGTTACTCTGACGCGAATATCCTAATGCATGAAATTGCCGAACATGAAATATTCGAACGCCATTACTGCCGCGTGTGGAATCTTAGTCCCGACCGTACAAATTGCGACGCATAAAGAAAACACGCGGACGCGAACGCGAAGATCGCGAGACGGGGCGAATTCCCGATATCGGAACTCGTCATCGACGCATCGACCGTGATCTCCAGAGGCCCGCAAACTTCGGTCAAGATCCCGTGGCCACGAGACCATTCCGGTGCCCCTCGCTATCGTTCTCGATCGCGAAATCTACGCCTGGTCGGCGAGCAACGTCGACATTGAATTATTCCCGAGCGAGAGCGCAACCCGGAGGGCGGTATCGTGGCTTTACATGCTGAATATTACCGAGGCAACCTCACCGTTCTTCTGCTCTCCCTGGAAGCTCCTCGCCGTCGCCCCAAGGGTCAGGAGAATCGCCAAATCGACCAACAGAATCGCCAAGAAGTATTATCGCGACAACTTTTACGCGTGCGAAGGCTATCGAGGACGATCCAGGAGTGCTCCCGAAATTTCGCTCGATGGCGGAATCGATTGCGCGCCCCACCCCGGGCGTACGCAGCCGCTCGACGTTAACGCGCGGACCAATTAGGGGCGAGCCCGCAAGCTCGCGACGTATCCTTGCGCAGGGCCGACAATTCCGGCTCCCGCAGGGCGCTTAAGGTTTCCTCGCGCGTATGACGATTTCGCCGGGATCCTTCCCGGTAGCGGACGAGACGCTAACGTCCCCGTGTTTCTCGTTTCGGCCCGGGAGTGGTGGCCATCCACCCCGGAGTCCTTTTTGCAGGTGAGGAGGGCAGGCAAAGTTCATTCCGCCCCGGCGTCCCGGGGCCCTGCCTCTACGGGTCCGTCCTTCGCCGTATCATGCGCCACGCGCGTGTCCTTCCGCGCTCCCTTGCGCCCGCCGGCCTGCGAGTCTCGCCGCGGTCCGCTCGCGTCGATCGATATCCTGGCTCGATTCCTCTCGGTCGAATCATTCCGCATTTTACGATCCGCTGCATCTCCTCAGGAACTCCAGTCTCAGCTCGGTGAGGCGCCACGTATCAATACAAAATAACAAAAAAAAGGATCAAAATACGAAAACGCAATTATAATTATGCCCCTGGAGATTTCTCGCTCTGACTCTGTGAACCGTCCTCGGGCGCGAAACGAATAATTATCGAAAACCCGCGCCTTGTGACGGCGGCGGGGCGCTGCCACGATGCAGCAAAACTGCAACGTCACAGCACTTATCTGGCTGAAGGCCTTAGAAAATCATAAAATGCAATGAAATGTAATAATATGCTGTAAAATAAACGAATCTTGTTAGGAATCACTCCCATTAGCTGTTAATCTTGATAAATCAAATAAATATAATGAAAAGCTTTTCAACCTGTCAATATCTGCACTTGGGCACGAATCGATAATCTTATAGTGTAATATAATCGCTGAGCCACTCATGGCTTGTCACGCATGTTTAATAAAATTATGTAAAGTGTAAACAGTGTAAAGAGTGTAAGTATGATTTCTGTATCTGGGAAGCATGTAATAATCGAGAAAAATATGATTATGGAAATTATAATAAATTCTTTAAACTGCATATCGATATCTTAATAAATGACTCTAACTGTACTGTACTTTGGCTGAATGTATTAATAGGAGCATGTAAATAATAAATATCGTGAATAGAATGAGAATAAATGTTAAAATTATTATATAAAATTTATCTGGGATCATTATTGTAAATTATCAGGGATATTGGTAATTGTGGTGAAGTATCGTTGATTTGTAAAAATGTTTCTTTATTCGCAATGTATGTGTTCTTCGAAGTGCAACAGTGTAGCAATGTGTGGATCTCAGTCTTTGACATTGGAGTGTACAAAGTGTATCGAGTGTAACTCAGTGTAAATGTTTCTTGTACTTATGACTAACGCTATCCTAACGCTAATGTTTGACGCTGTAAAATCAAATAAAATCTTGTAAAATGATCGGCTATTTGCCTACTCTGACTGAAGCTTTATATAAAAATCTAAATAAAATATCATAATGAATCGACGTTTCACGCACGTAAAATCTTTAGTTATTAAAACTTTAACACGGTATAAAATTATGTAAATCTTAATTTTAGTCAATACGCGGAAGGGATTCGGTATCTCTACTCCCTTTTACACCCGTGAGTGTAATCCTTCGACCTCGCTGTTCGTCCGGAATTCGGTTCTTAGGTGCTCCTGCTGCACCTCCACTTCGGCCGCTACCTGCTGGCTCTCTGGGAATGTGGTCAGTTCATCGGGCTGTTCCGTGCCCACCGTCAGGATGTTCTGCACCGCTTCCTCGAACAGGTCCTGTGTGGTCAGACCCTCGTCGTCGAGCGGGCCTTTGTCAATCTCGATCTGAGACTGCTCTATCGTCTCCTCTGGCAGCACTCCTGGCACACCTCCGCTTGGCAGTACCTTCTCAGCCTCCCTAGTTGGCTGAGACATCGTGCACGTCCCACCGCTGCACCCTCGGCTCGTAAACGGAATCACAGGTGAAACCTGCGGTTCCAACGTATGGTACAGATTTTCAGTACTGGTAATATAAATTGTGAACACGATCTACGTGTCTATATGTTTATGACAAATCAACGACGATCGCGGAGTGAGATAGATAGATAGATACTGTCGCGACGATAGTGTAGTGACGCCAGTGCAATAACGTGCTACAGTGAAGTAAACAGTGAGGTGAACAGTAAAGTGACTATTGAAGACTAAGAGCCACCGCACAAGACTCTCGTATTGTCACGTAGCGTAACGTAACGTGAGTCAACGCACAAGAAGCGTATCAGTTAGAGCCTCCGCACAAGCGGTGGCTCTAAGGAAGACGTGAAAGTAAGTAGATATAATGAGTGTGAAACATTTTGAGAAAAAAGAAGCCTTTGTATTGTTGCAGACTGTCCCGGAAGAAAGGATGGTTACAGAGATTAGTATACATTATGCATCTATTATGACACTTCGATGAATATTTATTATATAAATCGACCCCAAGCTATCGATCAAGCCTACTTAGAACTTGATCCGTTCACTCGTTATTGAGATCTCAAAATCTCGGGTACTTGCAACTCGTGCGTTCGCGTAAAAGAGTCACGGTGCGGTCTCGCTCCGCGCGTACTTGGCGCGAGACACTACCGTGTCTCTTGATATTTACGAATAGAAAAATTTAACTAGATAGACTGACTGACTGACTGACTGACAGACAGTTTTTATTACATTTTGAACTTTTGTTATATAAAACTTTATAACGATGCGCCCCGTAATCGCATCGCTCCCGGCCAATATCAACCGGATGCCGCCCGGCCGAACATCCGCCGGGCGAGAAAAGGCACAATGTGCCATATTTTAATCGTTTATAAAACACGTGCGAATAAGTCCTCGCGAGGGACTTACCGCGGCAACCGACTCGGAGCACCGAGCGGTGCCAAAACCGACCGAAACCCGCCGAACGCAATCGCAGCGTCGGGACGCCCGTAATTTCCGATTGTCCCGCCGCTCCATCCCGGCGTTCGCGATTGCCGTCGCTCGTACCCCCGCCACTTGCGAAGCACTGCCGCGGGTATATAAACGGGCCATTTGTTAACAACAATCGTATTCCACCGTGAGCCAGCACACCGATCCGACCAATTATCCGCTGCTCTCGGCATCCGAATTCCCTAAAGCAAACAAGTCCTGAGGTAGAAAGTTGCTCTCTGGCTCCGTCGAGTGACGTATCTCGAAGACTTCCGTCCGATAAGACTATCAGCAACCGTACCATCGCGAATCAGGATAGAGAGGTGCTCTCTATTCTCGCCGAGGGTCTCGGCCGCACGGTACTGTTCCCTGAATGACGGGATCCAGGCGATCCAGCATAGGGAGTCGCTCCCTATACTCGCTGAGTGTCACAGCCGCCCGATACCGTCAACCTCCCGTTAAAGCACCGCCGCGAAACAGAGTAGAGAGGTGCTCTCTACGCTTACCAAGAGTCTCGGTCGCACGGTAGCCTTTTCCAATTCTATATCCTCGACACCGCTGAACGCAACACGGTATTCAAACGCCGCGACTCGCGCCCGCATCGCGACACAACCGCGCACGAATCCGCATTCCTACGTTGAATCGTGCCGTATCACCGCGCCGTATTCGGCAAGCGCGCGCGTGCACCAATCACCGCTCGCGTTCCGCCGCGCCAACAGAATATCTCGCATTCCAATTATACTGTACATAGCGATCCATCCGCGAATAAAACTTGTATATAATCACTCCATCGTTACAGCCCGCGATTCACGTATATAACGCCGATCACCATAGAATAAATCTCTGTTCACTGCATAGCGTTCCGTCCGCGAATAAAACTTATATGTACATACGCGACTACATAGCGTTCCATCCGCAAATAAAACTTACATGTGCATACGTGACTCATGTATATAACGCCGATCACCGTACAATAACTCTTTGTTCATTACATAGCGCTCCATCCGCGAATAAAACTTGTATATAAATCCGCGATTCATGTAAATATATCACCGATTACCGTAGAATAAATCTTTGTTAATACAATCTGAAAACCGAGCCTTGTGTCTTCCTCCGCGCCTACTCCGAACTCTGATCAGCCGCGAGCAGATCCGCGCTTCGGAAGCTAGGTTGTTTTAACTTTATATAAAGGTTAGGTCAACTTTCTTGTTGTAATATTCTTTTTCATGAATATTTTTGTAAAGATCATGTGCACATATGCGCATGCACGCACACACACATACACGCACGCACGCACGCACCGACGCGCGCGTACACACACACACACACACACACACAAATTTCGTTCTTCAATATAGTATAAAATATTGCAAAATGTTAATAATTTTTTAAAGTCTTTTTAGATTCTAAAATATAAGTAGTATCTGTGTGAAAGATAAATACGCAATCCTTTGTCTATTTTAACATTGAACTAAAAATTAGCTATGCATGTTCGTAGCATGTAATAATACTTAGTAGTAGTCATTAGTAATGTAATGGTAGTACATAGAGTGCCAAAAGCGTCAATTCTGATACTGGCAGAGTAAATGTCATAAGCGTCTATTCCGACGGTACTGATTATGATAACAATCAGAAGCGTCTGTTCTGACGGTACTGGCATTTACAATAAAAATTTATGGAAAATATTAGCAATAATAATTTAATACAGAAACCAGAAGCGTCTATTCTGACGGCACTGGTTAAATAAATGACAAAAGCATATGTTGTGATTATACTGGCTGCTAATAATAACATAATATAAATGTCAAAGGCATCTATTTTGACACAGGCTAGTTACCTATAGTAATATAAATGCCAAAGCGTCTATTCTTATATACTTAGTTTTATAAAATAAAAATAAACAAAGGATTGCTGTCATATTACACTATTTTAACTTCATCTCTTTCAAACTTATTTCATTTAATATCGACTCAACATTATTTTCGACTACACCAATTTTCTGTCAAGTGTTGTTTCATATATTAATATTTTTCTTTTTCTTTGCAGACGAAAGGCTTTGAAGAGGCGTCAAGAAAATGGCACAGAAATTACGGCAGGTGTTGACAACGAATCCATCAATTTCCGGGAATCAATGGTAACATTGCCCGATATGATGGATTCAAACAATACCGAAGTAACGCAGTGTCCGTCGCAAAAAAATAAAGGTATGTGCAATTTAAATGTCGAAAAGTGCGATGATGATTATGACCTTGTCATCGATAATACGGGCCTTCTAGATACAAATCGTATCCAAGAGTGCATGCCTGAAGGCCGTAGCGTTGTCGACATTTCATTTATGTTGAATGAGATCCACATAACATTCGATAATCATGCGCGAGGAATAGAGTACCAATTTAAAGATTGGAAACTCATAAAATCTCGTCGCAAAGGGTTATTAACGCAGTTGTTCTTTAAATGCCAAATGTGCAATTATGAAGCTAACATTTAGTCAGAACCCACAGAATCAGAAACATTGAATGTGAATACAGCTGTTGTAACCGGAACCGTTACAATCGGAATCGGTTACGCTCAGTTAGAAGAACTGTGTGCAGCTGCGAATATTTCTTGTATATCTGAAGACATTCATCAAACATCGAGATGATCTAGTCGATGAATTTGAAAAAAACAGCCTTGAGAAATATGAAAGAGGCTAACAAGATTGAAAGGTGACTCGCTCTCGAGAGAGACGGGACTATCAACGGCATTCCGTACATAACCGTTGTAGCGGATGGCAGTTGGATGAAGAGATCGTATGGTACTGCGTACGATTCACCTTCCGGGGTTGGTGCCATAATCGGTTATCACACAGGAAAAATTCTCTTCGTTGGTGTCCGCAACAAATATTGCACGGTGTGTGATATGGCGAAGCGAAAAAGTATCGAACCGAGAGCTCACAAATGTTATAAGAATTTTAATCGCAATTCAAGCTCCACAAGCATGGAGAGCGACCCTATTGCAGAAGGCTTAAAAGTAGCCTCAAAATGCATGGACTGATCTACAAAACTGTTGTTGCAGATGGTGACAGTAATGTATATCAGACTATTTTGGACAACAGACCATGTCACAAACAGATGGTGACAGTAAAGAAAGTAGAATGCACTAATCATCTTCTCGTAATCTGCGCAGGAAAGTGCGAGCCGTAGGCGAAATTACTCAACCAAAAACGCAAAGAAAACGTGGCTTTGTACAAGTACGAAATGTTGCAAAAAATAGCGTTTTAAAGATACGAAAAGCTGTGACAGACGCAGTCATTAGACGAAACAAAGAAAAGTAACCTCATCATTATAAGGCTACGGAATTACAAAAAGATATATTAAATATTCCCAGCCATATTTTCGGTGAACATAAGCGATGTAAGGAACGCGGTCGTGAATGCAAAGATGATCGTGATGGCACGGAAAAAATTACGTACCATTTCTAAAGTTATATGTTCTGTATCCAAAAATAGAGAGAGCTCTGAAACATATAAGCGCTTACTCCGATAGTTTGTTGCTAAATTTGACAAATAACCCTGCAGAATCGTTCAATTCGATAATTTGCAAAGAAATCGGTGGAAAGCGCATTAATTTTGGTAAACGAGGCTCTTATAATGCCAGAATTGCGGGGGCAATTGTGCAATATAATACACAAGTCTTTACGGAGATGCATCGAGACATGTGCAAAAGTGTTCCTTCCATTGTTGAGAAACTGGAACAGCGACGACAAATAAAAGTTGCTAAAACCAGAGAATCTCGACAAACGGATGAAAGGTCCAAAAAATTTAAACGAGAGCCAGGAACAGATCTGTATTACGGTCCGCAATCGCAAAAACCAGATCTTCCACCAGATGTATACGAACAACTAAAGGAAAATCATTTGGAAAAGTTATGCGAAAATGGAAGAAACTGGGAGAAAATTGAATGTGATACGAGAGGTCAAAATGAGTCCGATTTGTGGCAATCATTGAGATGTGAAATCTTGACGGCGTCAAATTTTGAAACTGTTTGTCGCATGAGACCAACAACGTCTTGCGCCGCGACTGTAAAAGACATCTTGTTTCCTCCAGCCATTGATACCGTGGCAATGAAATATGGCCGCGATAAAGAAGAAATTGCGAGGAAAGAGTTGAGTGCGAAGTTCAACAAAGAAATAAAAACTTGCGGATTATTCATAGATCATGAAAATCCGTACTTGGGTGCTTCTCCTGACGGACTTATTGAAAAAGATGGTCTAGTAGAAATAAAATGTCCTTTATCGGCTGAGCATTTAACAGCGGAAGAAGCTGTACAAACATTGCCGCAACTAAAGGGCATCTTTGATAAAAAGTATCCGGATAAAATAAATCAAAATTGCCGATATTTTTATCAAGTTCCAGGTCAATTGAACATAACGCAGCGAAAATATTGTATTTTTGCTGTATAGACACCAAAAAGCTCTAAAACAGTAAATGTTACTAGAGACAATACTTTTTGGAAAAATAAGATGGTACCTTTCTTAACACGCTTCTATTACGAATGTATGCTTTCGGAAATCTTGGACAGTCGCCATAATAGGCACATGCCAATTAGAAATCCGAGATATATAATAGGAGCTAAAGAAAGAGCATCCAAAAAAATTATTAATCGAAAAACTAATCGAGAAGATTTCGTAGAAAGCGAAAATATTATTAAAAACAGCAAACGATTTAAATTAAACAGTTTGCAAATAGAAGCTGCAATAACTGCTGCTGCCGTTGATACAGAGCAAGATGACGATTGCGTCATTGTTAGTTACTCTAACGAAAAACGAGATCTAACTGAAGACGATAGGACAAGACATAAAAGAATCCTCTGTTGTGCCGTAACCGGGAGTTGTTCTCAGCGCCGGCACAGGATTCGGGAATTCCGGGTCGGAGAGTAAAGCACGTCACAATGTGTACAATAATTGAGCCAAATATATTTCCCTTTTACACTTTACATCAGTTCCCTTTATTCTAGTTCCGATACTCGCGAAGTTGAAACGCTGTTATATTTTAGACGCACGTTACCGTTTCGTTGTTAACTGACGACTGCCCGCCGATCGTCGGATTCGGCGGTATTTGTCTGTTGCTAACTCGGGGGCTCCCGCGTTAGCGCTAACCCTACGCGGTCAGCGTTTCTGGTCGTGTCGAGTTGCATCGGATGATCGGTCGCCCGATGCAATCGTCAGTCTTTTCGGCGGATGTGGATTTTATGTCCGTCGCTAGGGTCGGATTTCATATCGGAGGCACTTGGTGTTGCCAAGTGCATTAATTAGTCTTAACTACGTTGTGCGCTCACAACATCCCTTCCCCCGCGAAAAAAGAAAAACTGAGGTATTCGAAGTTTTTCGTTATTTATTTATCTGTGTTTTTCTTTTTTTTGAGGGGTTACAATCTAATTTTCTTAGTTCTATTATGTATGCTGTGGTTTCCCCCTTTAAATTCTTAATGGTTTCCCTTTTTCTTTATTACATAAATGATTACAAGTATAATGCTTACTACGGCTATATTTACGGTCGTGGAACCTATAGGATATACAATATTCTTATGTGTAAAACGCTTGGTGCTTCCGCAGTGATAAACTACACAGGGAAATTCGCATATTATTTTAGTAGTTTCTCGCGTACATTTGCTTAAATCGCTTTCTTTTAATATTAGATAATTATGATTTTCTCGGTTTATTCCTGATAACGTGTGTGAGGTTTCTAGTAATGTGAATACATCAAGGTCGTTGTGTATCGGTGCGGGAGTAAAAAAAATTTTTTTCTTTCTCTTTTTTTTTTTTTATATCGGGTATGCTACTATTGTAAACGCTAGGATAGTATTCATGTTTGTAATATCGTTTATGTCTGTCATGAGGTCCGCTAAGATGGTGGTTTTCGTCTATTTCCTCTTGGTGTGTTGCTTTTGTTTGCTGCAGGTGTCTGATTCTTTTCGAAATAGATACCTGGCTCGTTGATAACTTGCGTCACCTCGTACGGTGGTATGGGCGGTGCTCCTGTTGCAAGGTGATGATAAAGGATGAGCATCGTTATCCTTTACTTTTGCTGACATCGACTGTCAGTGGACTGTTACTTTGATATTACTTGACGAGTCTCTTCAGTCTGAGTCTGTTACTGCTTTCGTGACGTCTTTGTCGCCTGAGGTGTTAATTTATTAATATGTCTCCTCTCGATTTGGAATCGGTTCGAGCCGTCGGGGTGAACCCAGAAGAGAATCGGGCTGGTGAGGAGGAGGGGGAGGAGGCTACCCTTCCGGTCTTGGTGGTGCCGGACCCGGTGGATTCTCTGGCCCAGGGTCGGGGTCGTACTGCTCGTCTCTATCCCCAATTTTGGAAGATTATCAATCAGCAAGGTAGGCCTGTGCCCGATTGGTTGCTGCGTTTAGGTCGTTATCGACTCTTTGACGACCCTTCGACCGATCCCATGATAGCGTTCCTGCGCTCTCAGACTCGTGGCCTCTCCCCGATTGGAAGGGAGTCGTGCTCTTTTGCTGTCTGGTCGTGATCGTTTGATGGCTGGTCGGGGGCATGGTGTTCCCCGTCGTGATTAATCGTAGGTTTTTGTTTGTTTCTATTACTATGTTATTACTATTCTTTGTCTTGCTTATTCTTTCTCTATCTGCTCTTCTAGTTTTCAATAAAAGCCTTCAACCGGTTGGCGTGGACGCGTAACATATTTCGTCCTTTTTTAATTATATAATTTATGTCATTAATTTTTTCTATTACTGTGTACGGTCCTATCCATTGCGCTTCTAGTTTCTTTGATCTTCCTCGTCGAACCGTTTCGTCGTATAATAGTACTGGATCTCCTGCTTTAAATGTTCCGGTATTCGTCTTTTTATCGTACTGTTGCTTTGCTTTGATTTTTTCATGTTTGATGTGTTCTCTAGCTAATTCGTTTGTTGCGCGTGTTCTTTCTCGAAGTTCTTGTGCGTAATTGTCGTAGGTATATGTCAGTTTTGGCGGTTTCGTTACAGCTGTCGGTAATATAGCTTGATGACCGTAAACTAATTCGAACGGTGTAAATCCTGTCGTGGTGTGGGGCGTTGTGTTATATGTAAACTTCGCGTAGGGCAGCCATTCATCCCAGTTCGTCTGATCTTCATTTATATAGTGTCTTAAATATTCTGCTAATGTGCGGTGCGACCGCTCCAATGCTCCGTTACTTTCTGGGTGATAAGCTGTCGTTTGTATTTTTTCAATCTTTAATAATTTACACACGTTTTTGAACATTTCGCTAGTAAAATTTGTACCCTGATCCGTGAGTACTTTTTCCGGTATTCCGTGTTCTAACACGATTTTGATAACAAAAGCTTTCGCGATTGTAGCGGCTTCTTGATTTTCTACGGGAATTGCTTTACTAAATTTTGTCAGGCTATCTTGGAAAGTCAAAATATATTTATTTTTGTTATCCGTACTAGTCAACGGTCCTACAATGTCAAGGGCGCATTTTTCGAATGGTCTCTGTGGAGTATCCGTAATTGATAAAGGCATTTTCGTTTTTCTGCTCAATTTATTTTTTTGGCAGTATTCACATTTATTTATATAATCTTCGACATCTTTCGTAAGTCCATTCCAATTGTGGGTCAATCGGATTCGATTTATAGTTCTTGTGACTCCTTGGTGTCCTCCCATAGGTAGGTCGTGATATTCGCGTAATACTTGTAGTTTATCTTCTTCCGAGTATTTTCCCGGCATTTCCTCTTGATGCACGTTATTTACTTGTAAGTCCTCCACTATCGGGTTTTGACTCAATGCGTCAGCGTTCGCATTCATTTTGCCTGCTTTGTGGACGATCTCGTAATCGTACTCCTCTAGTTTAAGTCTCCATCTAATTAATCTGGAGCCGGGATCTTTTACATTAAATAGACCATATTAGTGGTCTATGATCAGTAATTATTTTAAATTTCGTTCCGTACACGTAAGGTCTGAAATGTTTTACGGCCCATACAATTGCCAACAATTCTTTTACTGTCGTATTATAATTTTGCTCAGCTTTATTTAATACTCTACTGGCATATGCTATCGGTCTGTCTTGTCCTACTGTTCCTTGTGATAGCACGGCTCCGATTGCATAGTCGGACGCGTCTGTAGTTACTAAGAACTCTTGCGTAAAATCGGGGTAATTTAATATGGGTGCCGTAGTTAATTTTTCCTTTAATGTTTCGAAAGTTAGCTGTTGTTCGGCTGTCCAAATAAATTTTTCCCTTTTTCTCAATAATTTTGTTAAAGGTTTTGCAATTTTGGAAAAATTGTTGATGAATTTTCGATAGTAGCCGACAAGTCCGAGGAAAGTTTGGACATCCTTTGCTCATTTAGGTGTTTTACACTTTATTACCGCTTGTATGTTGTCAGGGTCGGGTAGTAGTCCGTCTTCTGAAATAATGTGCCCTAAATATAACACTTCCTTGCGCAGGAATTTGCACTTATCTGGTTGAAGTTTGAAACGATATTTTCGTAATTGTTGTAGTACTTCAATTAGACGCCTGTTGTGTTCGGCCAAGGTTGCTCCAAATATCACGATATCGTCGAGGTAGACTAGACATTTGATACCTTCTAATCCCATTAGTGCTGCTATTATAGCTCGCTGAAAAGTCCTTGGCGCGTTTCTTAATCCGAAAGGCATTCGGTTAAATTCGTAGTGTCCATTGGGAGTGGAGAAGGCTGTCTTCTTTTTATCTTTCTCATGCATCGGTATCTGATGATGGTAACCGGATGCGAGGTCTAAGGTAGTAAAATATTTTGCCTTCCTTAATTTATCATGTATTTCTGCAATATTCGGCAATGGGAATGAGTCTCCGATTGTAAGAAAATTTAGCTTGCGGAAATCTATAACGATTCGAAATTTTATTTTACTTGAGGCGTCCGGTTTTTTTAGTACTACTAGTATTGGGGAATTCCACGGACTCGTGCTAGGGCGGATAATTCCGTCCTCGAGCATCTTGTTAATTTGTCGGTTTATTTCCTCCTTGTGTTTCTCCGGCAGGCGATAAGGCCGGACGTTCACCGGCGCGCTATCAGTACGCGTCGGGATCTCATGTTTCACCGCTGGGATACACGTTAGTTTGTCGTTCTCTAAGTGGAATACGTCACAAAAATCCTCGCATATTTGCTCTAACGCTTTTCTTTCTTCGTCATTTAAATGCTCCATTCTTAATTTACGACGTACCTTTTCGCGTCTTTCTGTGATAAATTCGCGCTCTTCGGTCGGTTGTAACGTGAGTATGTCGGCCGTGTCAGTCACCGGTGCCTCTTCTAGAGTTACATGCGGAGTGATAATTTCTACGGTCTTTTCCGTAACGTTTACGATGCTCACCGGACAGATAAAGTCTACCGGTTTTACCATGCAGTTGCCGATAAATACTCCCGGAATTACCTCTTCGCTCTTTACGATACCTACTTTATTCGTGTTGGTTATTGCGGATATTTCGCTACGCGGGGGTAAGGTACTTTCGGTACAGCTGTAATTTAAATGTCGCGGTACCGATTTTTAATCGATTTTCAGCGTGATTGGGCACGGCTTGATGTTTTTTCAGGAAATCGATTCCTAGAATGCCTTCGTAGTCCATCGGGAAATCGTCTCGTACTACGTACATTGTATGTCGTATTATTTCCTTGCCTATTAGTATAGATGCTCGTATTTTCCCTAGGGTGTAGATCTGATGTCCAGTTACGCCGGTCAGCGCTATTTTCTTCTCTCGTATTTTAGTCGTGTCCTTTAGTTTTCCTAATTTTATGAAGGTGACGGCGGCTCCGGAGTCCAGCAAAAAATTTAATTTTCCCTTAGTTGCTTCTAGCATCGGGAGGGTGACGAGGTCTAGCTTAGAATTCTTATCTGTTTTACCTGTCACTTAAGCTACTCGATACTCGAGCGCGCGTCGCGCCTTATGCTTTCTCTGTCTCTCTTGTTTATCACTACCGCTGCTGTGGCTGCTGCTGCTGTCGCTATTTGACGTTTTCTCTTCTGACTCTGGGGTCCTGTTTCCTTGACTCTTTTCGGCCGCATTTATTTGTTTCCCTTCCCGCGGATTATTTTTAGATGGGCGAGTCCGTTCTTTCTCGGGTCGTCCGTTAAGCGTCCAACAGTCTTCCCGTTTGTGCCCCTCTTTCTTGCAATGGAAACAATATTTCTCAACGGTATTTATTCCGCTGAGTTTTCCTGCTCTCGGGAGAGAATATCTACTGGCGTATCGGCTAGTACGGCATTCTTGTCCGCTATGGCCTAGCTTTCCGCATTTGTGGCACTTAACTCCGACGCTCTGAGCTTGTCGGGTTTGCTCTTGACCGTTTTTGCTTCGGTTGGTATTATATGTCGAGCGCTGAGGAGGTCCTTTCAATTTCTCCTCGGACGTGGCGCCTAAATGGCTGCTGTGAGATTAGCGTAATTTCGTGATCGCACGATAGTTTGAATGTCATCTCGGAGTCCTAGCTGGAAATTTTCTAGCGCTAGTTCTTGTATCATATCTAATATCGCTTTTCTTTGTTTTGAAGACTGTTCGCGGCCTTCGATCATTGATTGATATAGCTCCATTAATAATTTGTCTACACGGAGTCCGTATTCTCTCGCGCTTTCGCCTGGCTTTTGCCGGAGCATATTAAATTCTTTCTGAATGTGCGTGGTGCTTCGCTTTGCCAAATAGCACATTTCTATTTCCTGCTTTAATTGAGCGAAAGAGTGTATGTCTCGCGTTTGGAAATCGTACATTGCCTTTCCTGTTAATTTCGTGCAAAGTATTGCTTTTAATAATGATTTTTCCTCTGTGGGATTAATTTCGTTCATCGCATAGGTGCTTGCGTTTAAGAATTTCTGTACTTGACTGCGCGAAGTTCCGTCGATTTCCGGAATCATATCGCGAGCTTTCTTTAATTTAAGGTACGTATTTACGGGATCGTGTTGGTTTCTGACGTCTTCCACCGTTCGTCCGTAGGTTATGTTGAGAGGACCTTGGCTGCGTACGCGGCGACCTATTTCGTCGGGGCGATTGTAATTTGCGGCTTCTAGCCTGCTTACGCGGTCCTGCGTATCGCGCATTGCGCGAAGGAGTTCTACAGAACGATCGAATTCTGCGGCCTTGGCACGGTTCATGCGATCCTGCATGTCGCGCATCATGTTCAGGACGGAGCGTCTAGCACGGAGTCCTGTGCTCATAGACCTGCTCGCGCCGGCTCAGGAGCTCGGCGTTGGTCAATTTCGGACGGGCGCCTGTCAACCGAGGATCGGGCTCGCGTTATTTCCGCGTTGACCCGCTCGGGTGTCGCCGGCATGTATTGAACGTCGTCGCGGGGTATATCGTCTTGAGCCGCTCTTCCTTGCTGGTCCATTTTGTTGGCCCGGGGTGTATAATCCTCTTCGGTCGGATCGAATATTTCGCTGTCGTAAGAGGTCAGGGAGAATTCTCCTCGTTGAGAGATTCTGCTAATCGTACTGCTTGCGACGTCGGAGTGTGCGTCTGCTTGTGTCGGGGTCAGTCTATCGTCGCCGTTACCGAAATTATTATTGTTATTTTCACGCGCTAAACTTGCGTCTATTTCGTCGAACAAAAATTCTCGCTCTACAAGGACGTTCGGGTGCAGTTCCAGTACCGGCGTGTTATCGGCTGTAAATCGCGATTCTAGATTCCGTCGCACGCGGTCCAATATTTCGCTATCGGTATGTCTATTGACGCGCACGGGGCTTTGCGAGCTATTTTCAATCGCGCGCCGCGCTGGTTCGCTGTGGAGGAACGACGCGTTTCGAACGGGGCGGAACGGGGTGATTTCGCCTTCTGACATTTATCGCTTTATCACGCTCTACACCTAAACGCGTTACAATTGTTTTTTCGACTAACATTAGTAGTCGCATGTTGCTCGTTACGGTGCTGGTTGTTGACCGTCGCTGCGTGGCTCGGCTGCTGGACCGACGAGTCACCGTTGTGGTAGGTCGGCGCCTTTTCCGGTGTCGTTGCTAGCCGCTACTGAGTGTTTCCTTCTTCTGGAACGGGCCGCTACCGGGTGCTTCCTTCCTCTGGCTCGGACTGCTACCGGGTGCTTCCGTCAGGGCTGATTTTACCACTTTCACTATTTCGCTCTTTTCTTTTAGGCGAATACTCGTAGCGGGAACACACGCGACGGGGATGTTCTCCGATTGCCAGAATCCCACAGCTGCCACCAATTGTTGTGCCATCACCGGGAGTTGTTCTCAGGGCCGGCACAGGATTCGGGAATTCCGGGTCGGAGAGTAAAGCACGTCACAATGTGTACAATAATTGAGCCAAATATATTTCCTTTTTACACTTTACATCAGTTCCCTTTATTCTAGTTCCGATACTCGCGAAGTTGAAACGCTGTTATATTTTAGACGCACGTTACGTTTCGTTGTTAACTGACGACTGCCCGCCGATCGTCGGATTCGGCGGTATTTGTCTGCGTTTGTTGCTAACTCGGGGGCTCCCGCGTTAGCGCTAACCCTACGCGGTCAGCGTTTCTGGTCGTGTCGAGTTGCATCGGATGATCGGTCGCCCGATGCAATCGTCAGTCTTTTCGGCGGATGTGGATTTTATGTCCGTCGCTAGGGTCGGATTTCGTATCGGAGGCACTTGGTGTTGCCAAGTGCATTAATTAGTCTTAACTACGTTGTGCGCTCACAACACCTCGATGAAATAATAGCTCCTCTCTCTTACGTGAAGGAGAATGTTTTGCCTATAAGTAGGTAAGGTACGTCGGTATAAACCGTGGAGCTCCGAGGGGGGGTGAGGGGCGGGGGGATACCGCGAGGGGTACCGCGGGGGGAGGGGGTACCGCGGGGGAGGGGGTACCGCGTTTTCGGGTACCGCGGGGGAGGGGGAGGGGGGTACCGCGTTTTCGGGCGTCGCGGGGGGAGGGGGAGGGGATACCGCGTTTTCGGGCGCCGCGGGGTGAGGGGACCCGCGTTCGCGTTTTCGGGTGCCGCGGGGGAGGGAGAGGAAGGGTACCGTGTTTTCGGGCGCTGCGGGGTGAGGAAACCCGCGTTCGCGTTTTCGGGCGCCGCGGGGTGAGGGGTGACCGCGTTCGCGTTTTCGCTGCGCCGCGGGGTGAGGGGTCCGCGTGCAACGGCCGCGTCGGTCCGCGTGACGTCACACGGCGCGCTCCCGCTCGCGTTATCTCTCCCTCGTTGATGTTTTCTCGCGCTCCCGTCCCCCGTTCGCGCGCGGTCCCTCGCTCGCGGCCCCCGTTATTTCTCCCCCGTTCGCGCGGTCTCTCTCGCTCCCGGCCCCCGTTCGCGTTATCTCTCTCTCCCCTGTTCGCGCGGACCCTCTCGCTGCCGTCACCCATTATAGTTACATCATTTTTTATATTATTTTAAGTGATTTATTTATTGGAAATAAGAGGAAGAATATTTAATAATTTATATGAGACATATGAGAGAAAACGTTTAATGATCGCGCGACGAGTGCGGCACGCGCATTCTTGTCGAGAGTTATTGCTCTGTAATTTTAAACCACTGACGGTGGACAAGGGAACGGTAGACAGAAGGAAAGATAATTTTAGATAAAGTGATATGCATTTTAATATACATTTATTTCTCATGTTAATAATAAAATATAATAATAATAAAACAATAGTGTTGTGAGCGCACAACGAATTATAGATTAAGTATTGCACTTGGCAACTCCGAGTTGCCTCCTATCGGTAACTTGACCCTAGCGACGAGGAACGCTGACGCGAAGACCTGCCCAAGTTTCGGGAATGACCAAATATGGTCATCCCGGACATTTGACCACGGTGCCAAAAACGCTGACAACGAAGTCAGCAACACCGAGCGGATAAAGAGCCCGCCTTTCCGACGAGTGGCGGGCAGTCGGTCGTCAGTTAGTAACGATACGAGAAACGTGCGTCTTATACGAAAGTATTTTCTGTTACGCGAGTACCGGGATTAGCAAAGAGGAAACCGCATTAAACTTGTAAAAGGGAAATATATTTCACTCATTTATACATAGTGATTTATTTGTTCTCCAACCCGAAATCCTAAAAAAACCTTGTGCCGGCACATCCCATCCTTGAGGCACAACAACTGGTGGCAGCGGTGGAATTTTGGAAAATCGGAGAACGTATCCCCGCGAGTGTTCCCGCCGCAAGTGCTCCTGCCGCGAGTGTTCGCCTGAAATCAAAGAGCGAAACGGTGAAAGTGGTGAAAACCAGCCCTGACGGAAGCACCTGGTAGCAGCCCGATCCAGAGGAAGGAAACACCCAGTAGCAGCCCGCTCCAGAGGAAGAAAGCCCCGGTAGCAGCCCGTTCCAGCAGAAGGAAGCACCCGGTAGCGGCTCAGCGACGCCGGAGAAGGCGCGACTTACCACAACGAAGGCTCGCCAGCCCCACGGCCAAGCCACGCAGCAACGGTCAACGACCAACGCAGTAGCGAACAACATGCGACTATTAATGTGAGTCGAAAACAATTGTAACGCGACTAACTGTAAGACGAGATAAAGCGGTAATTGTTAGAGGACAGCGACACGTCCTGCCGAGCGAAACTCGAGCCTGTGATTCTTAGATGTCGGATGGTGAATCGCGAGAACGCCCCGCCCGAAATCCGTCGTGGTTACATAGGGCCGAGAGTGCGCCCGCACGTAGGACAAAGCGAGTCAGCCCAATAGGCCCTGTTCGTATCGTAGAAGTAGCCGTTCGCGACATCGCAGAAAGCGTGCGACGTAGTCTAGAATATTCGGATGACAACTCGCCGGTATTAGACCCCAACGTCGTGTTAGAGCGAGAATTCGCCTTCTTAGACGACAGTCTCTTACCCCGAAATAATCACGGACCTCGCGATACCGCCGCTAACGAAAGAAATAACGCGAATAATAGCGAAAACGACAGTGACGTACTGCGACTGGACCCCACACTAAGTGATGCACGTTCCAGTATACCGACCGATCACTCCGAGAGAGGAGAATTTTCATTGACGTCGTATGATAGCGACGTGTTCGATCCAAGCGGAGAAAATTATACGCCCCGAGGCGAAAGAATGAACCAGCGGAGAGAAGCGGCACACGCGAGCACGTCCCGCGAGGGCGTCAACGACCCGCCGATAACGCCAGAGCAGGTGGACGCAGAGATAAGCCGCCTGAGGACGGGAGCCCACCGGACGCCCGCGAATCCGGGGCCCGCGCGAGCATGCCCGGGCACGCAAGACTCCATCCTCGGCGAGCTATTAGACGAGATACGCGCAATATAAAATCGCTTGCAGAGATTAGAGGCCACGAATTACGAACGCGAAGACAACAGAGTCCGACGTGACTTCAGTAACGGTCCACTCGATGTAACTTACGGACGAACGTTGGAAGACGTCAGAAACCAACACGATCCAGTAAACACGTACATTAAATTAAAAGAAGCCCGCGACATGATTCCGGAAATCGACGGAACTTCGCGCAGTCAAGTTCAAAAATTCTTAAACGCAAGTACTTATGCGATGAACGAAATTAATCCCGCTGATGAAAAATCGTTGTTAAAGGCTATACTTTGCACGAAACTAACGGGAAAAGCCATGTACGATTTCCAAACGCGAGACATACACTCTTTCGCGCAATTGAAACAGGAAATAGAAATGTGTTACTTGGCAAAACGTAGCACCACGCACATTCAACGAGAATTTATTATGCTCCGGCAGAAGCCAGGCGAAAGCGCGAGAGACTACGGACTCCGGGTAGACAAATTATCAATGGAACTATACCAATTTATGATCGAAGGCCGTGGACATTCCTCAGAGCAACGAAAAGCAATCTTAGATACGATACAAGAACTAGCACTAGAAAATTTCCAGCTAGGACTCCGAGATGACATTCAAACTATCGTGCGATCACGAAATTACGCTAATCTCACAGCAGCCATTTTAGGCGCCACGTCCGAGGAGAAATTGAAAGGACCTCCTCAGCGCTCGACATATAATACCGACCGAAACAAAAACGGTCAGGAGCAAACCCGACAAGCTCGAAGCGTTGGAGTTGAATGCAATAAATGCGGAAAGCTAGGCCATACCGGGCAAGAATGCCGTACGGGCCGATACGCAAACAGATATCCTCTCCCGAGAGCAGAAAAGCCCAGCGGAATAAATACCGTCGAAAAGTATTGCAAAAAGGAAGGGCATAAACGGGAAGATTGTTGGCAGCTAAACGGCCGACCCGAAAGGGAAAGAACACGCCAATCCAAAACTGATGGAAATAAAAAACCACAGGTATATACCACAGCGAAAGCGTTTAAGCATACGTCAGACAAGGACGATGAAACATCGAATAGCAGCAGCAGCGGCAGCAGCAGTAGCAGTGAAGAGGAAAAGAGACCGAGAAAGCATAAGGCGCGAGCCGTGAGCGAGTATCAAGTTACTCGAGTGACAAGCAAGACTAGTAAAAATTATAATCTAGATCTCGTGACACTCCCGATGCAGGAAACCAAAACGGGAAAAATGAATTTTTTGATCGATTCCGGAGCAGCACTAACCTTTATCAAAATAGGAAATTTGAAAGGCAATACACAAATGCGTGAAAAGAAATTAGCACTGATAACAGGATAACAGGACACCAACTGTACACCCTTGGAAAAATAAAAGCCACAATAAAATTGGGAAAACAAGTCATACGCCACACAATATACGTGGTAAACGACGACTTCCCGATGGATTATGAAGGAATACTAGGAATCGATTTCATCAAAAAGCACAGAGCTGACTGTCTCCATGGGAAAAACGTATTGAGAATCGGCGGAGTAAATCTTAAGCTCCGACCGTATAAGAAGCTAATTCAACCCCCCCGCAGTAAAACAATCATACAGACGACAGGTGCAAATCGAAATAGAAAAGGTATTGTAAAACGTATAAAACCTATTTCTGGAGTTTTCCTCGGAAGTTGCATGATAAAACCAATAGATTCCAATTGTCTGAGAAGCAAATTAAACGTCACCGGGAAGACAGTACAGAGGCTCACACCGCATGTAACTCGAGAAGAGATGCCGGTGAATGACACGGTTGACGGACTCACATTACCCGCGACTGAGGAGCGCAACTCAATTCAAGAACAACGCGAGAAATTACGTAAAAAACGCATGAAAATTAAATTAAATAATAAAGAAGAGAAGGCGTTAGAGCAGAGATGCGACGATTTTTGCGATATATTTCATTTGGAAAACGATAAGCTAACACACACCACGGCGGTGAAACATGAAATCACGACGCGAGCTAATAGCGCACCGGCGAACGTCCGCCTACCCGAGAAGCATAAAGAAAAAGTAAATAAAAAATCTGACGTTTCAAGAGAAATAAAATTACGCATCGTTATAAATTTTCTCATCCTCTATCAGCACCTCACAACAGGAGCGTCGGCGTCGCCCGTACCACCGTACGAAGTGACGCAATTTATCAACGAGCCAGGTATCTACTTCGAAAGAATCGGACACCTGCAGCAGACGAAAGCAACGTGGAAATTAGCGATACGCATAGACGTAGCCGCATTAAAAAGCAGACACCAACAGCTCCAGAGATACTTAGAGAACACCGAGGAACTTTGCAAATATGCACTGGAGACGCCAAAAATAAATGCCAGATTGCTCTCCAGACCAATAAGAGAGAAAACGATAAAACAACACGCGCCATAGAACATTTACAAACAATCTACAAGTCACCCGCATCTAAGCGAGGGTTAATCAATGCCATTGGAGAGATAAGCAAAACTCTATTTGGTACCATGGATGCTGAAGACGCAAAAACAATCAACGAGCAATTACAACTGCTTAATAATCAGCAAGAAACGCTACAGCACGCAGCAAAGAACCAGCTGAAGATCATCAACTCCACGCTAGGACATATGGAAAAATTGGAACATACGTTATCCCACAACGAAAATTTACTGGCAAACGTCACCAGAAAACTACACGACCAATTCATACACAGAGAAGAAATAGACGAACAATTAATACTGACAACCGCTATGATAGCCGACCTCACGACGGACATAAATGACATAACCGATTATCTAACATACGCAAAAAGTAACATCTTAATTACACGCGTACTTCCCATGGAAAACATAATCGCAGAATTAAAGGAAGCAACAGTACACCTAGCCAGAGGATTGAACTTTCCATTTAAAATTCAGATCGGAAACTGGAACACTATACAGAAATACATAGACGTAAGCGCGTACTACGACAAGGCAAACGTGTATACCATCCTAGCGTTTCCAATAGTAGCATACCCGATATATGACATTATAAAAATTACTCCCATACCGATACACTACAACCATAATGTATTCACATTGCTAGAACCCTCACACGCGTTGTTAGAAATAAACCGGGAAAATCACAATTATCTAATATTAAAGGACAGCGAACTAAACAGATGTAAGCGTGAAATCACGACAGTTGTATGCGATCAAAATTTCCCTGTATACCGTATAACTGAGAATGCGCCAAGCGAAGTGCAACTTTTTATAGAAACGCCTAAATATAGGGAAAACCGTAGACAACGCCATATCCTTTCAAACGTAACGTTTTGGATAGCATTAACCGAACCGCAAACATGGCTATTTTCCACTACAAAAAATCAGAGATAACGATCCAATGTAACGAACTTCCCGAAAATAAAATTAAAATCGAAAAAAACTGGAAAAATTATATTGCGCAAGAACTGTAAATTAACTACGCCTGACATATTTTTAGAAACAAACAACCGAATTTATATTAAACAGATACAAATGTATTTACCGGAATTTAATGCAACTAATACTTTAGAGGAAAGTATAATTTTGGACAACAGATTAGACTCTGAAAGAGAAATCAAGTTAGAACCAGTAATCAGAGATCCGTCAAAATTAATAAAGTTAAGTTTAAGCTTAGATGAAATCAAAAGGGAAGTGGAAAATAACCAGCCAAGCGCCTTTACAAATAAGAATATTATATATCCTATAGGCTCCGCGACCGTAATCGTAACCGTAGTAAGCATCATAGTTATAATTATTTATGTAATAAAGAAAAAAAGGGAATAATTAAAAATTTAAAGGGGGAAACCATAGCATACATATTAGCATATAAGTAAACCAGATTGTAACCCCTCAAGAAAAAAAAAACAAAAATAAATAAATAACGAAAAACTTCGTAAACCTCAGTTTTTCTTTTTCCGCAGGGGAAGGGATGTTGTGAGCGCACAACGAATTATAGATTAAGTATTGCACTTGGCAACTCCGAGTTGCCTCCTATCGGTAACTTGACCCTAGCGACGAGGAACGCTGACGCGAAGACCTGCCCAAGTTTCGGGAATGACCAAATATGGTCATCCCGGACATTTGACCACGGTGCCAAAAACGCTGACAACGAAGTCAGCAACACCGAGCGGATAAAGAGCCCGCCTTTCCGACGAGTGGCGGGCAGTCGGTCGTCAGCTAGTAACGATACGAGAAACGTGCGTCTTATACGAAAGTATTTTCTGTTACGCGAGTACCGGGATTAGCAAAGAGGAAACCGCATTAAACTTGTAAAAGGGAAATATATTTCACTCATTTATACATAGTGATTTATTTGTTCTCCAACCCGAAATCCTAAAAGAACCTTGTGCCGGCACATCCCATCCTTGAGGCACAACAACAGTAATAAAAAAAAACTTCTACAGGATCGTTCATGAAAATTCTTCTTCACCTGAAACACACAAATAACACGATTAAGATCCGGATTCAATATTTTTTATTGAAAAAGCGATTATCTCACCAATACTCTTCTTCCTCCTCCTCAAACTCCTCCCCAAAGAGTCGTCGTAAATTAAAAATGTCGAATTCGTTGCGCTCCCATAATACGTTGTGACGTGACAAAGTCGCGTCCTCCACCCAGGCGGTAGCTCGGCCGAGGGGAAGGTCGGGGATGGCGCCTCGACTCGGGGAGGGGAAGGGCCATTTGCGCTAATCGCCTTTAAGTTAGATTTCGTAAGAATGACCGGTGGTGCCGGAGCGTGGGATCACCGACGATGGAGGCATGTAACGACCGGAGTGTCGCTACGAGGGAAGGACGGGCGCTTCGAGAGCGCTGGGCGGAGTGGTTGGCCGACGGGCGGGTCGCCGGGGCCCGCCGCTGAAGAAGCGCAGGAACAGTCTCGCACGGCACGACCCTGGCCCCGCCGCAGCGTTACCAAGGGTGCACCCCCGCGGCTGCAGCGCGGGTGGACGACCCGCACATCTCCTCCGCCGGGACCGACGGGCCGAGCGGCATAGCCGCGGCCTGGCCAGCCGGGCTAAGACGGCAACGGGCCCGTACACGAAACAGCGGATTGAACGGACCGCGGGAGACGGCGGACATTACGAGCGGCGCCGCGAGCACGGCGACACGCACGACCAATCGGCGGGGCAGAACACTGCGAGCTTTAAGGCGCGTGTGCGGGGGCCCGGCGCGGTCCCGCCAGAGCGGCCACTCCGCACTGTCGAACCAGCCGCAGCCGAGGAGCCACCTCTGGACGAGCGCCCCGACGCCGCCGAGCAGCAGCGAGCAGCCAACCTGTAAGATCTCCACTCCGGTACTGCCGCGATATTAAGGGCTCGATCTCGGCCACGGCCCCGTACGATTGAGCGTGAATACCGATTAGATTACCGTGTAGATCGACCGGATTAACCTCTGCACGCGGTTGCCGGCTCCCGTTGCCGTGGATGCCGATTCGCTTGTCGTGGCTTGCAGTTAAGATCGCGGACGCGTGGCCGGCCGGGATCGCAGTCAGGAAAATTAGTGAAGGCCCTCCTCGAAAGCTCCAAACGCGGCCGACAGTCAATCCGCGTTAATTGTCTAATGTTGCATATTCGTGAGTCGTGGGCGGAAGCGTGCCGCGGGCGGTGCGCTTCGGCAGATATGGTTGTATAGTGTTGCGTAGTTGTGGAAATCGGTGCTCGTCGTGCGCGGAGGAGCATCGTGCGTGCGCTGCGTCGCGAGCTCCGCGGATATTTTGCGTCGTGTGAGTGCGAGCAAGTACCGTCGCGCTTGCTCGAGAAGGGATTTCGCGAGTGTACTTTCGAGAAGTGTATTGCGTCGGGCACATTGCGTTGCGTCGAGAGCTTCGCGGATATTTTGCGTCGTGGGTGCGAGCAAGTATCGTCGCGCTCGCTCGAAAGAGGAATTTCGCGAACGTATTGTGAATTCACGTTTCGGGTACCATGTCGCATTCATGAGAGTCATTGCGTGTTCGAGTTTACGGTATTGTGCATTCGCGGCCGAGTGTGCGTTCATGTTTGATGTGTAGCGCCGGAGTTTTGGGAAGGGTTGCGTATGCGGATTGAGGACATTGCGTACTCGCGTCGTGCGTTTGACCGCGTTTCCGCGACTGTACGGATCGAGATTGCTGAGCTCGCTTAAGAGCCTCGCGGGTATTTTGCGCCGTTCGTTTCGGACAAGTATGATCGCGCTCGCTCGAAAAGAGAGCCTCGCGGACATCAGGCGATCACGCGCCCCGTGCGTGTGTTAGACGCCGACTCGATTACCGCGGTGCTGCCGAACATCGGAACTGCATTTGATCCTAAATTCCAACCATATTGTGCATACCGCTTATGTGAAATATATCTTTATAGTTATTATTTATTTTGTGTCGATTGCGTTACGCTCCCTCTCCGCCTTCACCCCTCGTGACTTGGAACTACGCCCTGAGCTTGCGGTGAGGCAGTAGGAACAGATTTCGAGACCCGAATTGTCGAAACGTGGTGCGCGTAATCGCACCTGGCGCCCAATCGGAATGTTTCGTCGAGGATAACGTATATGGAAGGTGACGGTGAGGACTTTGACTCCGTGAACACCTCGGAGCTGCCGTCTGTCTATTAGCAATTAATTTGTGGCCGCGCCTCCTCGGCTGGCGAGACCGAGGAAAATCGGGTTGCAACGTCCTGCAGTTCTCTGTTTGCCCGCCTTTCCGACCGCATCCACCGCCAATGCTCAATGTTTATGAAACCCGGTATTATGTATTCCATACGCGGCTGTAAAATCAACATAAAAAATATTAATTTTGTCTTAAAACACGCGCACGCACAAAGGAAAAAATACTCACGTAATCTCGGGGGATGCGGATCCGCACCCACCAGTCCTCCATGTGCACCTCGATCCTGACGAATCGCTGCACCCATCGCGGCCACATCCACTAAACAAAAGAAAAACATTAAAAAACTCTATATTATATATCACTACACTTTTGTCACACACTTCCGTACCCTGTCCCTCGGGAAGAACATCTCAATAAACTCCATTGTGTCTCTTAATCTGTCTACTAATGGTCGTTATACTGACCGCGCTCTAGCCCGAGCTCAATTTATAAGGCATCGAAAAAATGAAGAGAGAGGGTTGTACGTGATTTATCTGTGACATATTATATTATCAAAAACTAGCTATCATGAAACAATAATCTTCTGCTTACCTTTGCATCTTGCAATCGCGGGTGGATACTCTGAACCGCTACCGAATAAAATAAGGAGCGAGGATGCGCGTGATTTATCTGCGGCATATTATATTATCAAAAACTAGCTGTCATGAAAAATAATCTTCTACTTACCGTTGCATCTTACAATCGCGGATGGATACTCTGAACCGCTATCAAATAAAATGAGAAGCGAGGATGCGCGTGATTTATCTGCGGCATATTATGTTATACGAAAATAATCCTCGCGAGAAAAAAGACAGCTATTGAATAACTATCAAACAACTAAAACATCTTTAAAACATCTTTAAAAACAACTAAAACATCTTTTAAACATCTTTAGAAACAACTAAAACATCTTTTAAACATCTTTAAAAACAACTAAAACATCTTTAAAAACAACTAAAACATCGTTAAAACATCTTTAAAAACAACTAAAACATCGTTAAAACATCTTTAAAAACAACTATCAAACAACTAAAACATCTTTAAAAACAACTAAAACATCTTTAAAACATCTTTAAAAACAACTAAAACATCTTTAAAACATCTTTAAAATAGCTAAAACATCTTTAAAAGCAACTAAAACATCTATATTATACTACAAACTATGTAGGAAAAGGAAATAAAACAAGTAAAACGTGTGCAAGTAGAAACTTGCACATTGCTTCCTCATAGTTTTAAAGTGTGCAAGTGGAAACTTGTCTTCGCTCACAAAGCTCCTCTATGAGGAAGCTTGTATTTTATTCAATGTATAATTATTAGTATTTATTTGTTTTGGCTTCCTCATAGAGGAAGCTTTGTGAGCGAACTTGACTGTTTTTTTTAACAGAAATTTTAAAGAATTATTGATTAATTAACCAAATTTTTTTAAAAATGTCCGTGGTTGCTCTAACTTCTGCAAATATTGAGATATCGGGCTGTTTTTTTTTTAATCGATAAAGTATCGTTTAAAGAAGGTTGGTATTGAATTTGGCAATGATCGGTAAAAAGGTTCTTTTTTAAAAAGTTTTTGAATTTTTTTAAAAATGTCCGTGGTTGCTCTAACTTTTTTAGGAAATTTTGAGATTGCTCGCTCGCATCTTTGTACAGCGACCGTTCAAGAAAAACAACTCGAAAAAGAGATTGAATTTTGAATGTGAGAAGCCGATTAGCTTGAAATTTGGTTTGGGCTCAGAGTTCGAGCCGAACATATACTCATAAATGTCACCAAGTTTCAAGCTAATCGGCTTCTCACATTCAAAATTCAATCTCTTTTTCGAGTTGTTTTTCTTGTAAGGCGTCAGGTTCTAGGGCGGCGCGAGCTGCCCTAGATATAGAGGTCGATGTTGAATCTTAATAATACGAAAATATACCGACGATGCACCGCGTAGCGGACGCGAGTCGAACCCTCTCGCAGCGCGAGCCCGCGTTGCCGCTCGCGCCGCACAATCGTGGACGACGGAAGACCCGAGAATAATTATTATTATTCTGGGGTAAATATTAAATTTTTTTTAATTTTTTTTCCTGGAATAAATCTTGTACATCCTGTTGAATTTGGCAATGATTGGTGAATGGATTTTGTAAATTTTAATTATTATATACTTTTCTGAAAATTTAATTGTTTCAAACTCTTAATTAAATTATAATTTTTTTAAATATTGCTGTTTGTATGTTTTTATGTTTTTAAACAATATTTAAACAATATTTAAACAATATTGAAATTATATAATTAGTTTTACGGAGTGTGTACTAAGACTGAAAATACTCAGTCAAAGTTAGGACTAAGAAAATACTCAAGACAAAGTAAAATATATTGATTAAAAATTCCATATAAAAAATGTGTATTATCGAAAAAAAAACATTAAGAGAAAAAGAACCCCTTTACCGATCATCACCAAATTCAATACCAACCTTCCTTGAACGAGACTCTATCGATTAAAAAAAAAACAGCCCGATATCTCAATATTTGCGGAAGTTAAAGCAACCACGGACATTTCTAAAAAAATTAAAAATTTTTTTAAAAAAGAACCCCTGAAAATTTTTTTAGAAAAAATAAAAAATTTTTTTTTAAAAAAGAACCCCTTTATCGATCATCGCCAAATTCAATATCAACCCTCCTTGAACGATACTCTATCAATTAAAAAAAAATTAAGCCCAATATCTCAATATTTGCGCAAGTTAGAACAACCACAGACATTTTTAAAAAAAGTAAAATTTTTTTTTAAAAAGAACCCCTTTACCGATCATCGCCAAATTCAATACCAACCTTCCTTGAATGATACTCTATCAATTAAAAAAAAAAACAGCCCGATATCTCAATATTTGCGGAAGTTAGAGCAATCACGGACATTTCTAAAAAAATTCAAAATTTTTTTTAAAAACAACCCCTTTACCGATCATCGCCAAATTCAATACCAACCTTCCTTGAATGATACTCTATCAATTAAAAAAAAAAACAGCCCGATATCTCAATATTTGCGGAAATTAGAGCAACCACGGACATTTCTAAAAAAATTCAAAATTTTTTTAAAAAAGAACCTCTTTACCGATTATCGCCAAATTCAATACCAACCTTCCTTGAATGATACTCTATCGATTAAAAAAAAAACAGCCCGATATCTCAATATTTGCGGAAGTTAGAGTAACCACGGACATTAAATCTACACATACACACACACAGACATTTTTTTTAAGGCGATATTTCGACGTTTTACAACGATCTGAACATATTGGCAGAAAAAACTCAAAAACCAATCTCTTCGTTGGTTTCTTCTACCCCTATTTCATATATAATTTTTTTAAATTTGGTTGACTTAAACCCAACTTAAATGCAATCGAAGGTTCATATACGAAATTCACGAAAACAAAGCTTCCTCTATGAGGAAGCAACATTGTAACATTTATATATACATATATAGTTTATTAAAAAAAAATCATAATTATTTCTGGTGTTGCGACCACCAGTTAAATATTTTTAATACATTTTGTAATGCGCAATTCTTAACATGTTTTTCACATCGTATAGTATTAGTAACATCTAGATTATTTAAAGATTCGATATCTTCGTAATCTGCATCCAAAGTCTCAATGTTTAGATTTTTTCTCGCTTTATTCTCAAGCAAATCCACCAGCCATTCTCGTTTCTGGCATCCCTTGACGTACACAAGAGTCGACGTCTCGTCGCCCTCTCCAAGCACGACCGATGTAATTAGATATTTCGCCATGCTGTATGGCACGTTTCCATCCTCCCATCGTAGTCCATGGTGATTTGCAATCAACCAGGAAGCGCATGACTTGTCGGATTTCATGAGGAGACTCCATGGCATGGGACATGTAAAAATGTAATGCGCCAAAACGGTCCCGTTTCTCAGAACCGCCACCTCCTTTTTTCATCCCGACGGCGAATCCTTGCAGATCGACAAACGTTGGTACGATCATGACGAAACGACGGAGCAATCTGTATCTTATCGCGGTACATCAGTGCCTCTTATATCGTAATATCTGCTGATATTGTAATTTACATGATTTTGCGCACTACGTTCGACAACGGACAGTATTCGATTACGCGATCATGCAAGATGAGACAATAGGCGGTAGTATTTGCCGGTACATTCTCTTTGCAGTCAAATTCTATTCGCACATCCACGGTGGCGCTCTTGACAGATTCGTTTTGTCGCGAGCAATCAATGACAACAAAAGGTCCTTTTGTCAGGAATGTAACCACGGTGCAAAGCGTATCAAAGCAGTCGTATCCGTAATAAGCTTTACGAAAACGCGCATACATATCGAAAAGGACGGCGCACAGTGGTCCCAATTGCCAAAAACGTGGCCAAAAGTCGAAAACATAATTTAATCTTTCTAAAAATCAGTACATAGGGGTTTTTGAGGTCGCTGATTTCGAATTTGATATTATTTTTTCTAAAAATAAAATGGCGGATCCAATATGGCGGACTTAAAAAAAAATAATTCGATTTCAATAAAAATTGGTATTAAGGGGTTTCCGAGGTCGCTGATTTCGAATTTTAAATAAATTAATGACAAAATAATTTCATTACTATTTTTTATTGAATATTTTTCAGTGACAATAAATGAACATTAATGTAAATACGGCTTACATATAACATTAGTATAAATACGGATTACAAATTACATTAATATAAATACGGATTACAAATTACATTAATATAAATACGGATTACAAATTACATTAATATTCTTCGTCAGAAGAATGTTCAGATTCGTCTTCACTACTTTGCAGTGGTGAAATGTACAAATTTGAATCCTCACAAGTAGGCGCTTTTAGCAATTCAATTGCCTTGAATCGTTTAATGATTCTCTGTACCTCCTAGCTTTTGTTGGGCTTCCTTCAGTAATGTCCTGGACCACCTTTGCTGCATCCAATTTTCCAGAAGCCCGAAAACTCATTTGGGTAGCGTAGGCCAGTTCTTCAACGCTGTGTTGCTCTCGGATGCTCTGTGTTCGCCTCCGTTTAGTTCGATCGCTGGAACCTTCAAAACTAGAAGATGGACGACCTGTGATTTTTTTACTTGTAGATGGTTCCTCGGAGACCTCTACGTTCTTAGGTTTGTCGCATAAATTAACGTCCACCGCCAACCATGAATCATTTGTTGCAAAGAACCTTTCATAAGTCCTGTTGCATTCTTGTAACTTTTTACGGAATTTGTGGAATAATTTTCTCAAGTCACCCTTCACTTCAGCACACAAACTAAATGTTTGTTTATTTATTTGTGACAAATGTTCTTCAATTAATTTGTGAAGAATATTATTGTTTTCGGTAATATTATCCTTGATAATATCAATTTGCACGGTATTGAATTGATTTTGATTTCTATGACGTACTCGTCATCCTTGTTTTTCCTTTTTAACGACTGTACTGTGACGTTGCCCGCGAAAATATCGTCGTCGTCGTCACTTTCATCACATGACTGTTCGTTTATTTGATTTGCCTGCAATGGTTTGATTGTTGTCGTGGATTGTTTTTCCATTGATCGTTGTCTGGTTTTGCAAACCCTAATCAAATGACCAATCTTATCACAAAAACTGCATTTTTTATTCTTATAAAAACACTTGTCTTGCGAGTGATTCGTGTAGCCGCAACGGTAGCACGGATCCCGAGGTTGCTTTTGTTTTGAAACCTTTTTATTGACTGGCTTAGATGTTTTATTTTTCGTAACATTTTGGATTACTTCTGACTCCGATTGTTTAAATATTTTTTGTTGCTGTTCTGCTGATTCCGCATTACAAGCTGTTTCCACTGCTTTGTCTAGCGATAAACCGTCTAGGTTTGTAGCTGTTACCGACTCCTCGTGTCGTCGGCATAAATATCTTTGCAGCTCTTCGTTTCGTATTTCCGCCACAAAACGGTCGCGTAACATAATATTCTTCGGTAACTTTCCGTCCGGCCCCGAAAATTTACAGTCTAACGCCAGTTTTCTTATCTCGCGTACAAAATCTTTAAGCCTTTCGTTTTCCTTTTGGTCTCTTTTGTGGAAATGAATCCGAGCTAGAAGTTCGTTAATGTTTTGTCCGAAGTATGATTTACATTTGTCGAGGATGTCTTGGTACGCAATATCTTTCGGAGCAGTAGGCGAGCAGAGCGATTTTATGATTGCGTAATTCTTCGTACCTATTGCCGTTAACAGAGTAGCTCGTTTCTTTGAGTCGGTGTTGATATTATTTGCCTCTAGGTACAATTCTAACTGTTCTATATAGTCTTCCCATGTTTGCTTTTCAGGGTCAAACTTGGTTAGTTTACCTATATTTGGAGTCATGACGTCAGCCGGTGTTGCCGATGGTGTGAACCCAGGAATTTTTGCTGATTCTTCTGTTTCCTTCTTTTCGGCTTTTCCAGCTTGAACTCTCACAAATTCCGCCAATGTCTGCCGCCGTATCTCTTCAGTAGACGCTGTCGACTCTATCGAGATATTATAATGATCACAAATTTCCACTAATTTGTCTTTTTTTAAAACGTAAACCCACGAGGTCTTTCCTGTTGCCACGTGCGCCTCGACTTCTGACCACTTTTCGCTCATCACCCGTTCGACTTTTCACTTTGCACTTTTCACTTTTCGTGGTTCGTTTCT
The DNA here is from genome assembly GCF_030848795.1 of Temnothorax nylanderi. Lineage (NCBI taxonomy): Eukaryota > Metazoa > Arthropoda > Insecta > Hymenoptera > Formicidae > Temnothorax > Temnothorax nylanderi. The sequence continues at coordinate 11,682 of NW_027249742.1, read as the reverse complement.
TTCCTCGTCGCCATTTGTTGTGTACGGAATCAGGGAACACCGATTAATCTCAATACTGATTTATTACTCATTCGTGTACACTAGTTGTCGAGAGACCGGAGCGTGCGAGCCGGCCCGGCGACAGGCCGCGACTGCCTCTGCCCGCGCATGCGCTCGCTGAGCACGCGCTTTGGTCGGTATACGACAATTCTACAAGACGATAGAAATGATGATACAGTTGACCGTAAGCAAAAGTAAGATTTCAACCGGTAGAAATCCTACTTACTTCTGCTTACGGCCAACTGTATCATCATTTCAATTATCTCCTAGAATACATAAAGCTAAAGCAATATACTAATTGGTTCTTCAGCTTATGTTTACGTTTTACGTTTATGGCTATGGCTATTCATGTGCGAAAGCCCTTAAGGCCATCGTACACAAAATGTGTAGCTTAGTATAAGCATAGCATAAAGCGGGGAACACAGACTTTTGCATAACGCATAATACGTAAACATAAGAAAACTGATTGGTCTATTTCCTTATGCACATGTGTATGGACCAATCAATTTTCTTATGCTTACGCATTATGCGTTGTGTAGAAGTGTGTGCTCCCCGCTTAAGACCGCCAAACCAATGAGCATCCAGCATAAAGTCGCCATATTGATTTACATAAGATATTCATTGGTCCAGCGGTCTTCATAAATCTCTATTAAATCTCTATTAAATCATTACTAAAACATTGCTGTAAATCAGTAAACTGCAATCTCGACAGATTATTAATAAGTAACACTAGTGTATCTTATTATGTATGAAGAGGAAGAATTAACTTCAAATTATTAAGATAAACAACTTATCTTTTATTTGACAAAAGTATACTCATTTAACGCCACTTTGTCTACAAGAGAAAAAATATTTCGAAATTTTATGTACTGTTCGAGACTGTAAAAGCAATATAATGAAGCACTCTAATGAGAGGACGGCTTGAGGTTAGGAAATATGTCAATCGACTTCATACTTGAAGTACACGATATTAGAGTATAATACGTATCCTTATATAGATTTTTAGCTCTGCCTACCGCTTAATGTGCTATCTGTAAATAATTAATATAAATACATAATACGATGACAGATTTTTTAACCTCGCGTAATGCTACAGTTTTTTAGTTTATTATTGTTTTACAATCTCGAACATATACATAAACTTTCGAATTTTATTTCCAAACGGGACCGTGTCCGATCGGCACCGTGTCCGATCGACACCGTGTCCGATCGGCACCGTGTCCGATCGATACCGTATACAATCGACACCGTGTGCAATCGGCACCGTGTCCGATCGACACCGTGTCCGATCGACACCGTGTCCGATCGATACCGTGTACAATCGACACCGTGTACAATCGACACCGTGTGCAATCGACACCGTGTGCAATCGACACCGTGTGCAATCGGCACCATGTCCGATCGGCACCGTGTCCGAATGCAACTAAATGTGTCCGATAGTAACTGTGTCCGATCGGGAAATATTGTCGTGTCCGATTTGTAATGTGCGCAATCGGGACAATCCCGCTTAGGTCCTAGAAGAGAGCCCAGATAAGGGCTCAGCGTTGGGGGTGTCCTGGATGCAGTCCTTTTGTTCCCAGGTACCCCCATAGACGCAGCGTGGACACTCGTGTGGTTTTAGCCGGTACACGGGAAAAAATTTTAAGTTAAAATCACCTGAAACTGCCAGGCCAAAATAGCCTTGGTCTTGTCAAGCTGGTGCGGCCCGACGGTAAAGTAATTTTTACGGCGCTCTTCAGTTGTCGTTGTTTACTATTTCGGTTGTTTTAACCAAACAGCTGTCCTGCCGAAATTACCGTGCGGACCGGCATATGTGACCGTTTTAGTAAGCACATACGTAAGTTCGTCTCTCAATCGTCGCTCATATTGTAATTTGTGATTGTGATTTGTGTTGTTGTGCGTAATATATATAGTTAACAAATACATTGAGACTGTTTGAAGAAACAATGGACAATTTTACAGTGCAAATATTGAAGGAGTGGAAATTTGATAATTTTATACAACGATTTCAAAGTAAGTGCATATTTTTTTTAAATATTCAGAGTTCTTATTATTTCAGTTATGCAAAAAATCATGACTTGAGTTGTATACTCGATACGAGAAAAGTATATAACTTGATTATTGAGAACTAAGAATTTTGATAACTTGCAAACATAACCTGCTATATATATATATATATATATATATATATATACATATTTGTTGATTTCAGTATATTAGAAATTCTGAATGAAAGCATTATATGATTGACAACATTTATTGAAGAAATATATTTCTGATCCACTGAAGTCGGCAAATATGTATACATATAGCAAATATGTATACATGTATACTTGCTATATGTATACATATTTGCTGACTTCAGTGGATCAGAAATATATTTCTTCAATAAATGTTGTCAATCATATATGCTTTCATTCATAATTTCTGCATAATTTATGCATATACTATAGTCCGATATTAATCATATAGTCTTGATCTTAATGGCAATAGAAAAGTGATTAAATTTCCAAGAAATTTTTGACTGCGTTTCAAATATAACTAATATTTTTAATATTCAGTACAGTTTTATCTTTGTTTTATGAAACGTATGTACATATGTACACACACACACACACACACACACACACACACACACACACACACACACACACACACACACACACACACACACACACACACACACACACACACACGCGCGCGCGCGCGCGCGCGCACATATACACACACACACATTTATAATTATATATATATGTATAATATATGTGCACATTCTTTATTATATACACTCTTCATATATGTAGCGGCGGGAATAGATGAAGAAATTTTTGATACGTTGGATGATGACGAAATGTTAAAAAAAATTTTTAACGAAACGGAATTTGGATTCGAAAAAAAATTCAAAATTAGAATGAAAAAATGAAAGGAGAGTCTCGTATCACTCAATAATATTCTTTCATCTTCGCCTGCAATAACGTCTGTCGAAGTATTGTCAAACGATCATCAATCTCCAAATTCCTCACAATTACTAACGTTAACACCAATAACTGATTCTGCACGAAATGACCAATACGTCTTAAATGTTTCTGATGTTTTTCGTAAGTCATTTCTTTGCTTTATTATTTATTGTACAGTGTAGGTTTCTATACGATTTTATTGCGTTGTTTGTTACCTCCTTCTAAGGATGGTTATGTATTAAAATTTTTATTTATATAAATTATTTCGATTACGTTTGAAAAAGTATTCTATTTTTAAAACAATTTTTCAATCGTTTAACATTATGTAGAGCGATTCTTGAAATTTACTATTTTTATGAATTTAAAAGATACTTAGATGTAATGTTTAAAAATGTATAACATTGTTTAAACAATGTAATATTTTTCAAATTCAATCAAAACAATTAGAAAACGAAATTCTTGTTGAGAACACCTGTCTCTTTGAGCTTCAGCGTCATTTGAATATAAACTGTTAAAAAATGTGATATTTACTATTAAACTTTCTCGCACATTTTTTATACGTCACATTTATATATTATATTTTAAAACTACATTTCTCTTCTGGAGTTTTTTACAATTTATTACAATTTGTAACATATAATGCATGAAATGCTGTAGCTGTACAGAGAAAAAACATATTTGATCTTTTGAAATCGTCAACGAGAGGAAATATTGCTTTAGAAGAATTTAGAAAAGATCAAACTATCGACACGCGAATTATATCCGACTTAGTCGTTGAACACGAATTTGAATGTTCAGGTTCCTAGGTATGATATTCATTGTGCATATATACATCATTCCAACATTTTAGGTTCTTGTATTATTTACTTCTGCCATGATAAGATTATATGACTATTATTTAGTCTGTTTTATATATATTGTATCAATGGATAAGTTTTAACATTAAAAATTTATGTACAGGAAATTTGTTATATGGAAACATTATATAGGGGAGACCGGGGCCTAACCGTCAGTTTTTTTTCGGTGCCGATTTTTAACAAGAAAATAAATAATTTTAGTTAAATGTGGTATACCACTGTAAAGAGTGAACCTTTAGCTACAAAATTTATATAGGAAATTTTTATCTACGTCGCTTTGTTTAACCGGTATAGAGCAAAAACGACAACGGTGGAAAAATTGAAATCTCAAAAATGCCGGGGTTTAACCGTCACACTGCATGTTCAATACATATACGTACATCTAATCCTGAAAAATGATAGGATACATCTTAATAATTGTTTTTTAAGAGAAAAATATAAAAATTTATTTAAAATTTTTATGCGAAACGTTATTAAAAAATAGTTACGAGGGTTCCTCTTTCCGCAGAAGTCACTCGCCCGACTTGTTTCACTCCTCGACGTCCGATGACTCTATTCGGTGTCTGAACGGTTGTAATTCCCGTCTCATCCATATTCCATATGCAGTGACGCTGGAAATGCCCGGAAATGCCTTGGAAATGCACCCGGACTGCTTACTGACGGATTAACCCCAAACACAAGTTTCAGGTTTGATCGCCCACGAAATATTAGACATCAACGATAATGAAAAAACTACACTGAATTCGTGTTCAGCATGCATTACTCTTTATAATCACGTACCTTGAGATTTGGAGAGCAAATATTATTGCAGATATTACAAAATTTCCACGCGCAGAAAATGTAACTTTCACCTTCCGAAAACACGTTTACCCTCGTAAAAATCATAACACGGCAGGTAACCTGCCGAAACTCCGTTGGTCACATGGGTACCATAAGCAGCGTTTACAATGTTAATAGCGAGTTCGCACAATATACAGGTTCCGAGATATTTGATTTGACGGTTCAACCCCGGCGACGGTTAGGCCCCGGTCTCCCCTACTTAATAGACTATTTTTCCGGAAAATTCGACCATTTTTTAAACTAAAAAATTTTTTTTTATTTGTAGAATAACAACTGAAAGGTTTCTTGAACTTGCTGCCGAACTGGGAGCTATTTTTCAAAGACCAGACAAGACCATAACAGAAAGCTCACAATTGTTCTTCTTTCCTTATCAGAAGTCGACATCATTTACCCGAACAGCAACAAATGCTGGCGGAGTGTTATATGAGAAGTATTTAAAATACAGAAAGAAATTAATTAAATGCGATATAATAAAGGACAAAAGATTATTACATGAAGGTATAATAAAATTACTTGGATAACTGCATTAAGATTTTTCTTACAACTCATTTTATTTGCGTAATTATTCCAAAATAACTTCTTGTAACTTTCAATTATAGACGTTATTAATTGGGCTTCTAATTACAGACATTCCACAAATTCAACAAGAAAGTGATATTGAATGGCTGCAACAAAATGATGAACCACTGGATGAAATAGTCGAAAAGTGGAATCAAACATTCTTATATAGACAACGATGCAAGAATATTAAAAACTATTTTGACACGTACAAACGTTTACGATCGAATTTCGGGCTTTTATTGGTAAATTTTGTACTTTAATTACTGTATCTTTGTAAAGGTATATTTTAATTACTATAATTAAATACTTGTTTGTATTTCGACAGTTGTCTCATGATTTTGATGCCACGCATGAAGAGTCGAAAAATAATTTTATTGAAAATTGGGGTACAGTGGCTTCCAAGATCGTCAAATACGCCGCACTAAAAAAAAACTGTCCTGTTTAGAGGAAAATTTGATTGCAGCAGGTGAATTATATTAGGTGTATATGCATCACATCAAAGAGGATGTACTCGTAAGTCGTAATGCTTAAATTTCAATTTTGCCGCAGGAAAAGAACATATTGCAGCATTTCTTTGTCTGCCGAAAATTTTGGGAGTGATCGTACGTAAAAGGAAAAGCGATGGTTCATTACCAACTTCTGAAGATGTGATTAACAGTTTTTTCGTTCATTTTAAGCTAATTTATGAAAATGTTCGGTTTTCGTATATATATAGATTATTTACAAAAATTATTTACAAAAAATATTTACAAATTTCTATCAGTTTTTCTTATTATATTATAATTATTTACAATTTTATTATATTACAATTATTATTTACAATTTTATAACTATTAAGAAAAATTAAAATAAAATAGTTATAGAAATGAAATATATTTTTAGTCAATTTAATATTTGTAATTAAATTTTTTGTATATTTTTGTACAGACTTCTGAAGAACTAACTGACTTCAAAGCAAAGTTACAAGCTTTCCATAGTGCCCTCCCATACGTAGCATTCATCGGAGATCTACTTAACGAAGGTTCCACCGATAAAAATACATATGTTTTTGTGATTATAAATAATTTAAATTTTAAAATTGAATCTAACAAAATTATCGAGGCTTTCGATTATTGTTACAAGGCCTTTTTTGCATTAAATACCGACTTCACGCCGGAATGTCGCCATATTTGGGTGTTTTTTCAAACACATATTTACAAAAATGCAAATAAAAATACTAAAACATACACGATAGTGACGAAACTTATAGATGAACTACAGAAAATCGATAAAAATAATTAATATTGTCAGTTTGTTTATCAAAGGAAAAACATATTAAAAGAAATATAATATATAGTTTAACCGATCATATATTTGTTTCGGCATATCACACGCCTTAATTGAAGTAAATGTTACATTTTTTTGTAATTTCTATATATAATAAACTTAGTACGATAAATTATATAAATCTCATTATGTCAAATCCAATCGACTTGGGAGCAGAAATGATGTTGTTAACATTGCAATTGTACAACAATCCAGTAATACCGCGGAATGTTGTGCAACTAGTTGTGGATACAATAATACATTTTGTTAATGTTACATATACAAATCATATACTACAAAAAATGGAATATTTGTCGCAGAAATATGATTCATCTGTAGTACGCGATATGAGAATGATTTTAAAATCTTCAAGTATAATTTTATCGGAATTTCAAACGGAGCATAAAAGATTTTCATATTATGAGCAAAACGATCTTATGATTATGCCAGTCGAATACAGTGTAGGGTTAATTACAAAAAATGTAGAATTTGGAACTGAAAAAAATTTAGAAGTTAAATCATACGCTACGTATATTCCACTAAAGTGGAGTTTAAAACTTCTTTTGGAAATACCAGAAACATTTGATCTAATAATAAATTACATGAATAATTTAAAACTGGAAAATGATATCATTAAGAACTTTATACAAGGGGACGTATGGAAAGAAAAAACAAAGTCTTTCGGAAATAAACTTGTACTTCCCGTATTCATTTTCCAAGATGAATGGGAAAGCGGCAATGCACTTGGCTCTAATGCCGGAAAACAAAAATTTGGTTCTGTATATGCATCTCTACCTTGTTTCCCTCCGCAATATGCCTTGCAATTGGAAAATATATTACTAGTAGGTCTGTTTCAAGCAAGTCATCGAAAACAATTTGGAAATTTTAAAATATTTGCAAAATTAATTTCGGAATTAAATGATTTGAGAAAAGATGAACTTCTTGTAAAGGTAAATGGCAAAGAGCACAAAGTCTATTTTATACTGTCTTTAGTTTTAGGTGATAATTTAGGCTTAAATAAAATGTTGGGATTTATCGATACGTTTAATTCTGGTAAACCTTGCCGGTTATGCAAGGCCACCATTCCAGAGATTAAAACTCTTGTTACCGAAAATTTCGATTTGATAAGGACTTTAGAATCTTATAATGCGGACTGTGAAAGTAAAAACCCAGCTGAAACTGGCATTAAAGAAAAATGCGTCTTTCATCTTGTAGAAGATTATCATGTATGTGAGAACGTTACTTTAGATATAATGCATGATATTTTTGAGAGAACTGCAAATTATACCATGGTACACATTTGCCATGATTTGATATTTAAGCAAAAATTGTTTACATTAGAGTTTCTAAATAATCGATTAGAAACGTTCGAATACGGTTACATACAAAATAAAGTGCCAATTATAAAAAAAGAACACATTCAGACGAAAAAGAAACTCAAAATGTCGGCATCAGAAATGATATCCTTTACGAGATATTTCGGCTTGTTAGTAGGCGATAAAATCGAAGAAAACAACGAAACTTGGGCGCTGTACGTTTTATTCAGAAAAATTATATCGATAATCACTTCGCCAAGAATCGTGTCAGGCCATGTAACTGCATTAGATGAAACAGTTCCGAGCTTCCTTTTTTTATACAAAAAAATGTATGGAGATTTGACGTTCAAATTCCATAATATGACTCATCTCGTACGTACATTAAATAAGAATGGACCACTCGTCCACTATTGGGGTATGAAATACGAATCGAAACATAGACAGCTTAAATTAACCGCTGTATCCACCAGCAGTAGAAAGAATTTATTGTGGACATTAAGTATTAGAAATCAATTACGATTAGCCTACGAACATTTGACAAAAAATATACAACGCGATAGAGTAAAATTCGAACATTTCGAGAATTTAGACGAAGGTAACAAAATAAAGTATTTCCCATGTAACACAGCTGATGAAGAAGTCATTAAAACACGGCACGCGCAACTAGATGGAATTAATTACGAAATTGATATGATTCTTGTAACTGATATGCAGGGTAATGACAATTTACCAATATTTGGTAGAATTAAAGGTATATTTATAACAAAAAATAAATTGTATTTGCTTATGCAACTTTTTCAAAGTGTTTATTTTGACGACCATTGCTACGCTTATAATGTTGAAAAATGTACATCAGGGTTTATGTTAAAAGATGCGAAATTATTACCAGACGAACATCAGTGTCTACTGGTTAAATATCAGGGCTCGTTGTATGTCGCGACTAAATATATATTGTAAAATAACGTTTGTGAACCCATGTATCAATAAAATGAAATAATAATAATAATAATAATCTCATTCTCAGAAAACTGTGAGATTCGACTATTATTTTATGAAAAAAAGGATATTTACTCACAAAGCGACAGAAATTAATTTTTCCTCTATTACATATATATCCTATATACTACATATTCTGCTTACAATTAAACTATAATAAAGTAAATGTTTATGATCAAATGTATATATACTTTGAAATTATTGTTTGAAATTACCCCTAAAAAAGAGATTCATTTAGAAAAAGATTTATTATAAAGACAACCATTTGTTGAAGAATAAGATTTATCAATCGTATTTAGTTTACATAATCTATATATCTTTCTGTCATCTGTCAGTCGTGTGTGTGTGTGTATACACACACAGAAGAAATATACAGTGAGAGTTAGGCCTCTATGACTGGTCTTTCAGGCAAGCGCGGCTTGTTCGCTGTACCGTACAAACTGCTTGACACTCCCAGGCTAAAACTGCCTGAGTGCCGAAGCTTCTGTAACTTCACCCGCCGGCTTAACAGAGTCAGGTCATAATAGCCGTGGCCATCGGCTGTAGAGACTTAAAATTTTTTCCCGTGTAGGCTATGCATGCAGTATCGTGGGCGATGTGCATGCATAGAATCCGGCACTTCCCTCGTCCCTCACCCCGGAGGGCGAGGGGGTCTTCCCCCCTACGAAGGGGCTATTGGGTAGACCGGGCCTGGCCCGGGATCCCAATAGTTGAAAATTTTCACACGTAAAAAAAAAGGATCGGATTTGAATTTGATAATGTTCGTAAAACGGAAGAGAACGAAAGTGAACTGAACTGAAGAAATTAACCGGAGGGAAGAGAATTTGATCTAAGAGATAAACCGGAGGTGAAGAGGTGAACTGTCTGAAGAGTCTGAAATATCTGAAGAGTTTGAAGAGGCTGAAAAGGAGCTGAACCAAGAGGGTGAGCTCCATGATGTCGTGATTTATACAGGGTAATTCAAGAGATGGAAGGGGTGGATTTCGTTGTGGGATGTGTCTGGTTTTTGTTTCAAGGATTTTGATTGGTAGGATATGTTTCCACCCGGGATATATAGGTTTGAGCTTTCGCCTATCTATTTGCGAGCTGGGTATAGTTATTTTTACGGCTGTCCATTGGCGAGTCTTGTCGTAAGGCCCCCACCGTCTTATTTTGGGGGATCCAAGCTATCGGTTCTTCCAAATTCAAACGGATGAGTTTTTGATTATCGCCGATTTCTCTTTTATTAGGGCTCTGGGTCCTTAGTTTATCTCGCGACTCTGTTTTTAGTACCGACAGACAATGCTTGCCATCTAATCTTAATTATAGGTTTATTGCAAACAGAAACCTCCGCTACGTGTTTTTACAGGATTTTCAGAAGCACGTTTTAGACCTCGTTTCTGCTTGTCGGATACATCGCGCGAGCAATTTTGAACTGGTCGCTCGATGCAATAAAGATCCTTATCAAACTCTGTCTGGAATTAAGGGCCCTTTGGCGCGTTATGTCGCCCGGGTTTATAGTTGTGGGCCAGACAAAGCTGACAAAACGTAGTTGTATATGCCTTGTCTGTCTGGATTTCGTCATCTGGAAGTTTTCTCTCGATTTCTCGATCTCATAAGCAAATATGAAGGAAAAAATAGGAAGTAGCGATAGTAAAATTTGAAACGTCGAGATCATAGCTTACTCGCCGATGGATAACCGTCAGTGCTCAGTTACTTATTTTAATCTTAAAGACTATTTTAGATTTTTAAGAAATTTCCGCGAAAAAGGGAATTCGTGGAGTCTTCAAGACGTAACACAAGTATTATTTATATTTTATCAATAAATTGTCCAATATTTTATTTGTTTATAACTCGTAAATTATCTAGTAACTTTAGTCCTAGTTACTTTTAAGCGACTTAAGGGGATGCTAAAGCCGTCCAAATTACCGACAATTACATTTCAAAGCTCTCATTTTGAAACGGTTTTACAGATCGCAAAATCCTTTTACAGGAGTAAAGTAGAGGTACTAATGAAGGGTGGAATTGTCAAATAATTAGTAATAATTGAAAAAATTTTTTAAATGCTGTCACCTCATAACCTTATTTTCTAATATAAACAGTTGTATACGTAATATGTACGAAATTAAACTTTCCCACCCTTCAGAAGACGTGCACAAACAATAACGTACCTTTGAAATTGAGATTGAAAGCCTGGAATAAAAATGAGAGCTTTGAAACGATCGTGTATATTTTTCACAAAAATATTCACGCAGAGCAGCAATCATGTCACAGCAGTAGTTCACGGATCTTGCGAGAGATGGCGCGATGGCGCATGCAGCTGTGGGCGGTTTCGGGGTTGGCTACATTGTCTGGTTCCTACACAGCAATCGAACCAGGACAGATATATGATACAGATATCTCGTTAGGCATTTTTACATTTTTTTCAATTATTACTAATTATTTTACAATCCCACCCTTCATTAGTACCTAAACTTTACTCCTGTAAAAGGATTTTGCGATCTATGAAGCCGTTTCAAAGAACGAGCTTTGAAAGATATGTGGTACAGATATCTCGTTAGGCATTTTTACATTTGTTTCAATTATTACTAATTATTTTACAATCCCACCCTTCATTAGTACCTAAACTTTACTCCTGTAAAGGGATTTTGCGATCTATGAAGCCGTTTCAAAGAACGAGCTTTGAAAGATATGTGGTACAGATGCCTCGTTATTAGGCATTTTTAAATTTTTTTCAATTATCACTAATTTTTTTATATTCCCACTCTTCATTAGTACCTAAACTTTACTCCTGTAAAAGGATTTTGCGATCTATGAAGCCGTTTCAAAGAA
>NW_027249741.1:47500-84426 GCF_030848795.1 Temnothorax nylanderi | reverse complement strand
CGTAAAACAAGTATATTCGTAGCTGGTGTCGAATTCTGCTCCATCATAAAGTTATAACTTGCGTTTTTCGAAATGACTTGATTTTTGCAGTTGTTGAAAAGTAAAGTATTGAAATCTATATTTCAATACAAAGGACTTGAAACGTACAAATCATAATTCAGAATTATATCTCACTGACAATGAGATATAAGTTAGTTGTAACGCTCTTTTCATTTATAATTTTTGAGATTGCATTTGATTTTTTCAAAGATAATTTTTGAACAAGCATGTAAAAATGCAAATATGTACCTATTAATTTTATCCGTAGAAGAGTACACTTGGAAGGAATTAAGAATATCTCCATCTCTCTCTCTCTCTCTCTCTCTCTCTCTCTCTCTCTCTCTCTCTCTCTCTCTCTCTCTCTCTCTCTCTCTCTCTCTCTCTCTCTCTCTTATTTAAGAAAGTATTGGAGAAGGAGAAAAAAAGAGCCGGCTGGGAAGATGCAAAATAGCAACAACAGGAAGAAGCGGAATTACTCTGGTATACGAATGCACAAAGCTTATTGGCGCATAGGGATGAAATTCAACATCAGATTATGAAGAGGGTGAATCCTGCGATTCTAGCGTTATCCGAGACTATATTGACTGTAGAAATTGAGAATAGTGAGGTCAATGTACCGGGGTATAGTATAGTTAGATGTGATGCTGAAAATAGAAATACAGGAGGAGTACTGTTATATGTATGTAATGTATGTATGTAAATCTTTTATTGCGTTTCCCCGTAGGGTTTGAGTACTGTTATATGTTAGGGATGATATTAAATTTAGGATAGTTGAAAAAAAAAGATAGTGTCAAACTGTTGGTGCGTGGTGGTGGAAATAAGAGAAAATTTGTATAAAGGTATGATAGCAGTAGTGTATCATTCGCCGAGTGCGCCGATTTCGTGAGATTTTTGGAAGATACGGTAGAAAATTTAATAATAAAGTATGACTGTATAGTGATAGGGGACTTTAATATAGATATAATGGTAGATTTATTTTATATAAAGAAATTATTAACGGTAATGCAAAACCTAGGGATGAGGCAGTATGTTGATTGTCCAACGAGAGTTACAAAAGATAGTCGAACGATGATAGATTTAATTTTTAATAAGGAAGTAAAGGTACAAGTGAATGAGAAACCTAAAATAAGATGAATTTCTTAGAATAATGAAAGAAAGAACTGAGCAAAGTCAAGGGCTAGATATAAGTATAAGGGCTGAGAGATTTGTTAACAATGTAGTAAGTGTATTGGATACTGTAGCACCTAAGAAAAAGTTTAAAATTCCGAAAGTATGGGAAGGGAAAAAGTGGTATTTAGATGAAATAAGAATGACAGCAGTTAGAAGGGATGAGGCTCACAGTAGAGCAATAAGCACAGGTAAGGAACAGGACTGGGAATATTTCAAGAATGAAAGAAATGCAATAGTAAAACTTATCAGAGCAAAAAAGAAGGAATATTATGAGAATATGATAGATAATAATAGGAGTGATTCTACGAAGATGTGGAAAACTTTGAAAGAATTAATTAAGTGTGAGCAAAGGGGTTCAGAGAACATTGATATTGTAGATTTTGAAATATTAGAAGACATAGAAGAATGCAATATAGCTGATAAATTTAATATATATTATGTAAAAAGTATTAGTAACATTGTGAAATCTATTAGTAATAAGGAGGTAAAAGGCACAGATAGGAGATCTATTTATGTAATTGAGAATAAGGGAATTATGGAAAATTTTGAGCCAATTAGTGTAAGAGATCTGGAACAAATTGTTAGGGAACTACAACAAAAGAACGGAACAGAGGAAAGGATAAATAGTAATATACTGAAAATGGTGCTACATGTGATAAAAGATGAGTTTGTAGGGGTGATAAATGATTCGCTTAGGACAGGTAAAGGACCCCGCACCATTCTTATGGGAAAATGTCTGTCTGCGGATTTGGCTAATTTTTGGATATGTTGTAGTTCTCGTCATTCTGAACAAATGTCTCAATGGGCACAACTTGATCCTATGAGCCGTTTCCGCGGTATAAGCCCTGGAAGGACCAGATTTGACATGTAAAGGTATAGGTTTTTCGACTTGATATATATGACCCTCGGTCTAGTGTGTGCGTGCGTGCGTGCGTGCGTGCGTATGTGTGTGTGTGTGTAGAATTGCGTAGGTTTATATATGCGAATGTGAGTTCCATATTAACGTATAGTAATGCGTCACGCTCTCCTCACTTTGCCGCCTGTGCGCAGACCGAGGATATTCTCTCGCTGGACGGAGTATATATCAGATGTTGCACATAGTCTGTGCCAAATACTAACAAATACTCTTGAGAATATGAACATGTCTACCAAATGTTCATGCGTACTTATAAAAAAAACTACTATATGCACTTTTAAATATTCCTACTTGCGTAACTGCTATACATTATATAGTCCTGTCTCTATACATACTATACATGTTGAATGGTATACTTTTTAGTATCTGTGCATATCAAATCTAAATACACACTGTCTAGCTGCTTAGCTGCTGTCTGCGCATAGGCGGCAAAATAGGAAGAGCGTGACGCCCTTCTATACTTTCCTATACGTTAATATGGCACGGAACTCACGTTCGCATATATAAATCTACGCAATTCTGTACACACACACACACACACACGCGCACACGCGCACGCGCACGCGCACGCGCACGCACACGCACACGCACACGCACACGCACACGCACACGCACACGCACACGCACACGCACACGCACACGCACACGCACACGCACACGCACACGCACACGCACACGCACACGAACACGCATACGCACACGCACACGCACACGCACACGCACACGCACACGCACACGCACACGCACACGCACACGCACACGCACACGCACACGCACACGCACACGCACACGCACACGCACACGCACACGCACACGCACACGCACACGCACACGCACACGCACACGAACACGCATACGCACACGCACACGAACACGCATACGCCCACGCACACCCACACCTACATATACGCACACGCGCGCGCGCGCGCACACACACACACACACACACGAACACGCATACGCACACGCACACGAACACGCATACGCCCACGCACACCCATACCCACACCCACACCTACACATACGCACACACGCGCGCGCGCGCGCACACACACACACACACACACACACGGAGAAAATTGCTATGATTGACATTCTCTATGATTGAAAAAGAAATGTATGTGAATTCAAGTTAAATTGATATTACATTGAATGTAGCTGTTAAGATATGTTCATTTATACAGTTTTCATAACCGTAGTTCTTACGATACGTGACATTCGGTTACAATACCCTCGTATATGGTTGCCTCAACCAAAGAATTATTGCTATCTCTCTTATGTGGTCTGCAGCACAAATATTATGGTTGAGAGATCCATAAGATATAGCTGCACGGTACAGCACTGAATCACTGCATGATTGAGAGGTTAGTTCCATTGCGCGCGCAAAAGAATTTCTGCATAGAATAAAGTGGATTTGATAAGGGTGTTTTAACTTTATAAATATACTTTTTTCATAAATATATTTACGAACACAAAATTTCGTAATGAGCCGACACTGGTTTCTGACATTCACCCGACATTAAGAAATATTATATTATATATCCAATTCAAAATTTTATTACTCTTTTTAAACTGAATTTGTTTCTTAAGATGATTTTTGAAAAATTATATATTTGCGCTGGTTATGCCATATGTAGACTATATATAACACTTACGTTAAATTAAGAAGTAGTCTACCACGTAAGGCAGTTGGCTCACGATCCAGAGGTCCCGAGTTCGAATCGACACATATATCGAGTCAAAAAGCTTATACCTTTACATGTCAAATCTGGACCTTCCAGGGGTTATAGCGTGAAAACGGCTCATAGGATCAAGTTGTGCCCATTGAGACATTTGTTCAGAATGACAAGAACTACAACATATCCAAAAATTAGCCAAATCCGCAGAAAGACATTTTCTCATAAGAATGGTGCGGGGTCCTTTCCAGAAGGATGGAAAACATCCTCGATAATACTGATACCAAAGGTAAACAAACCAAAAAAGCGAGCGAGTATAGACCGATTAATATGTTATCGATATATGAAAAAGTATTAGAGTTAGTTGTAAAAAAACAGTTGGAAAAATTTCTAGAAGACAATGAAATAATAACCGAACACCAATCGGGATTTAGGAAACAGCAGTCGTGTGAGACAGCAATTCAAAGTTTTATCGAGGACTGGAAGTTGATAGTTGAGGAATAAAAAATGGTGGGAGTGTTATTCCTGGATCTCAAGAGAGCGTTTGAGACAATAGATAGAGTAAGATTAGTGGAAAAATTATATCAGTATGGAATAAGAGGAGTTGTATTGGAATGGATAAAATCGTATTTAATAATAGAAAGCAGCAAGTTAGATTCAATGATATATGTTCTAAAATAATTGATACAGTATATGGCGTGCCACAGGGATCCGTATTAGGACCTCTATTGTTTATTTTGTATATGTATAAATGATATAGTTAAAGTCTGTCCAAAGGGAAGTATATTTAGGTTATTTGCAGATGACACGACCGCAAGTGTAACAGAAGAAAATTGTGAGGAGTTAGAAATGAAACTAAATATGGTGCTCGATATACTTGAAGAATGGATGAATGTGAATATGTTAAAAATAAATGCAGATAAGACCAAGTATATGATAGTTAGAAGTATAAGGAAAGAAATAAAAACTAACATAATAGTAAAAAGTTTGGATGGAACTGTAATAGAGCGTGTCGACAAAATGAAACATCTGTGTGTAATGATCGATAGTAAATTCCGTTGGGATGATTACTGTGATTATATGTTAAAGAAAATAGGGAAAAAAGTGAGTTTTCTGAATAGAATAGGAAATAATATATCGGTGTACACTAGATGTACTGTGTATAAGTCTATCATAGCGCCTCATTTTGAATATTGCGCAACGATGCTAGTAGGCATGGGTGAAATGCAACTGAATCGACTGCAAGTGGCACAAAACCGTGCTATGAGAGTCATATTACAATGCTCGCGATATACAAAGATAGAATTGATGTTGCAAACCCTTAGGTTTATGAATGTAAGACAAAGGCTGATGTACAATGTATGCATTTTTATTTTTAAGATAGTTAGAGGCATAATGCCAAAACATTTAAGTAGTAGGATAGAAATAGTAGGTGATGTGAGTGGACGGCAAACAAGGCAGGCTGAGAATATTGTAATACAGTTTCATAGAAACAAACGTTTTTCGGTAACGAAAAACTATACACTCTATAGCACTTCCCGGAAAATTCTACCCCTATTTTATATACTTTTGGTAAAAATTCGGTCCAATAGTTTTTAAGTTAAAAACGTTCAAACATACACCACCCGTAAAAATTTTATATATTAGTATATATATATATATATACATATATATATACAGGGTGCGGAAAAACTTTGGTACGTAACTTCAAGGGTCGATAGAGGACACAAATACAAGCATTTTGAACATAGGAACCATGGGGTCCCCGGCACTTAGTTTCGGCGCACTTAGGTGAAGCGCCACAGTAAAACTTCAAACGCGTGTATAGCGCCAAAACTAAGTGCCGGGGACCCGTGGTTCCTATGTCTAAAATGCTTGTATTTGTGTCCTCTATTGACCCCTGAAGTTGGTTGTATATTATTTATTTTTAAGAATAGTAATCTTATTTTGAATTTCCGCTGAATCAATGTAAAAAATATGTTTTTTTTTTCTAAATATCGTGTTTTTTTCGAAAACAAGTAATCATTTTAACCTCTTCGATAGAAATACGTATAAATTAATATTCAGTAGTTTTAGTGTGAATTTATAACGCGCTCTTCTTCCAGTTCCGTTATTTTTATTCGCTTTCTTCTAGCCAGTCATTCAGAAAAGAATTTTATTCTAGAACGTATTAAATATTATCATTCATTCACTCACTCATTCACTCTTGAGGACTGTGTTTGTGTTAAAATTATACTTTATTACCTTACGAAAGAAAGCTAATTTTATTTAGTACCTATAGCTACGCAATTACGCCGGTAACTTCGCCACGCATCACTTACCTCTATTGCATTGTAGGGCGAATAATCACCGGGAAAGTTTATAAAGAAGGAAAGGAATGTGGCAGCTGGCTGAACATCGTTGATAATCGACGTAAAGTTTGGCATCTCCGCGCTGACTAGATCTTGCTCCTCTATAGAAATGATAGTATCTTGCGTTGCCATTTCCGATGTCTATGTTATGCTTCTTGTATCTTTTTAATTACGATGTCGGGCTTTGCAAGCATACATAGCAATAGGAGATTGCCTTGCTTTGATTCCGGATGGAGAGATTCGGTAGCAGTTCCACTTTATCACAGTCCTTGTCAACTTTTGCTTCCCCTGCAAAATCACGATGACTGTAAACCTACCACTTCTACCATTAAAAATAAATTTGGATATATGCTAATTTATTATTAATTTATTGTTTTAATTCCGAATTTGTGCCTATCTATTCGCAAGAAAATAACATTAAAGGTGGCGGTGCTGACTTCACATTATGCTAACACCCCCACATATGAAAAACATGTGGGTAATGAAACTAATGGATGACGCGACAGATACCTAGTATTGCTATGGGCGAATTCGAAAATCCGAAAAAACATAAATGATCTCGTGATTTGTGCAAGAAAGTATATATCATGTTTTTGACGATACTTAGAAATTCTCTATCTCACATTTCCATTTAAAACAAAAAATTTAAACAGAAATAAAAAAATTATTTAGTATTTTCCGGGGATTTTCCGGATTTCTGGATTTGTAGCAAATAAGTACTAATGTATATTATGGCATTTGGGCTTGTAAACTTTCCTAGTTCTATTTTTTGTTACTCTTTTTCTGCCGTTGGGCTTTTAATTCAGATGATTATCCTCAGAAGAACGATTGAATGTAACGATATGAATAGAGAAAACTCGAAAGCGTACAGCGGTATTCATGCAAGGAGTCATTATCGTACTCTACGGAATAGGAAGCGCAGCAGAAGTCCGGACTGTAATTTTGCAGCGGCGACGACGTAAATTGCTGACTTAAAACGGTTTCAGAATGAAATTTCGCAGCAGCTTCCTCGTTTTATCTCATAGATGAAAGAGAACACGTGTATTATCGCTAAAACGATGATCGCTATCCGATGATAAACAAAAGTATCACGCGAATGTCTCGTCACCTGCACTAATAGGTATATATTGATTGGAATCAAATATTTAATGGTGACTACTTAGGCTGCGTTTATCGTAAACTATAGTTTTCAGTATAATATATTGACAGTGAATATCGAAACGCAGCCTTTATAGAAGTAGTTTCAAAAATCCTCAGACAATGTTGTTGCGTGAAATTTTGAATGTGTTGTAACAAAATAATACAAGAGAATTGCGAAGACCATTAGTGTTTCTTTGTCGTCAATCTAATTATTTTGCTGGTTTAGTGGCTAGATTAGTTGGATCTTGGCACTAATGGTTACAGAATTATACTATGAGATATCGCTTTTTACGAAAGAGCTAGGATTCTGATCAACGGATATCGATCCGGTCGAACATTAACATTTTGCACGCAAAATAGTTTTAAGCGTTGTAATAAACGCACGATATAAATTTGAAAGGAATACAATTTTTTAAATGTTAAGTACGCGATCGGTGCAAATATGAATTTTGTTAAATGTTTTTGAAAACGAATATTTATTATTTGATTATAGTGACGCTGCGTTAGTCTTTTCATGTTTGATTTTTGTTAGAAGAAATGCACATCCAGTTTAATCATTTTTTGAATAAATAATAAATAAAAAAAGTTATTTTATTTTATTTAACTTAATTAAATAAAATAATTTAAAAATATTAAAAAAAATTAATTAAATTAATTTTTTTAAATTGTTAGGATTGCAAAATTTAAAAGTGAGATCAAGTTATAAAAATTCAAAACAGCGGATCTAATATGACGAATAAAAAGATAAAATATTTTTAAATTCTGTGGGATTGTATATTATGAGATATTTTTAAAATGCCATAAAACAAAATAATTAAAAAACGCAATAATTAAAATAAAAAATCTAAAATAGTAGATCAATATAGAAAACGCAAGAAATAAAATATCTTTAAATTCTAATAAATATGTATTATATTAAAAAATTTTTAGGGTTACAAAATATAAGTGTAACTTTTAAAACAAAATAAAAATATAACAAAATTGTATAATAATATAAAAACTGCTACTGGAAAGGTAGTTAAATGTTTTCAGCTAATTTATACCGCGTTTATTCGCAAATACTATAACTTCAAGAGCATCGCTATATATGTATGTATAACATCTCAATTATTGAGATACGAGAGAAAGGAGAGAAAGGAGAGAATGGGAGGAAGAGAGGGTGAGGAAGTGGAAAAGAGGTAGAAGGGGAGAGAGAGGGGGAGCGATAAAGTATAAATATCAATAGAAATTTGTGACAATACTGCCACTACATCCGACGTCACTGTACCCGGCGTTCTTCACGATACAAATGAAGCCGCCGCGATGGCGATAAACAAGTCATGACTTCACTCGCCCTGTTTACGCGATCAGCGATAAGCTGAAGTGCTCTCTCGACACGTGAAAGATGTTCAGGAACAGTACTATGCTTTGGCTCGATATGCTGTTAGTCAGTCTAACTCGAGCCTTGGAAGAGAGAATCAAACATTGACGAATAAAAGAATTTCAAACCTCACGCATTTGCTTTCTCATCGAGAGAGATTCATATATTTTTTATGTTCTAAAAATTTCCAAAAATTTATATTATCAGAGTTGTATTTGAATATTCACCACGCAAGATGATGCTGTGCATATCAAACATTTTATTGTTAGTCTAAAAATTTGGATCTTATAATAATTTTTTATATCTTATTATAAATTTTATTATAATATTTTTTGGTTGAAGTTTAAGCATTTTTCTTTAAAAACTCTTATTAAATTAATGATTAAATAATTACCAAAAACAGGAATTTTTAAACGTGTTAAGACACAGGAATACATACAATAATATATGTTATACTGCATGTAAAAGGATTAAAGCATTAAATCATTTTCTTGTGTCTGAGACTTGCAAAGAGATAAAAAATAAAATATTAAAATTAAGATCTAGTAAATTATAAACTGCAATTATAATGTTCAAAATTAAAAATATGAGGGAAAATAGCGAAGCTATACTTTAGATTGCATGGTAAAAGATATTTTGAAATATATAGATGGAAAATGCACGCAAAGATGCATTAGATATCACTTCACGAAGTACAAGAAACTTCTATTACGCTACGTATTTTAGCAGTTACGTCCTCCAGTTATAACGGCGAGATCTATGAAAATGTAATTCGCTAAATTGTAAAAAAATGTAATTTGTTCGCGCGAATTAAATTGTATCTTAGAATGCGAAAATATCTTACTGTTTAAAAAAAAATTAAGATTGTTATAATTTACTACATTTTAGGATCCTTTATATCAAAATGACATTGCGGTTTTGTTATATAGCATCTGATGACGATTAAATTAGAACGGAAATTAATTAGCAGCAATAATTAGAGTGGCTTTAACTAACTTCAGTGACAATGCATTTAAGATAAACTATACATGGATAATGATAAAGTTTTGTAATTAGCAAAAATTATTGCCAAGATCATGTTTGATTAAATTCAACAGGTAAATCAAATTTTGTTTCTACGAAATAAACTTTGTTACATAATTCTGTTACTTAATTTTAAAGTTGTCCAAGTATCTTTAAATTATATCTTTACTTTATTGTAATATTTATTGTAATATTCTCTGAATAGCCTCAAATCCTTCTTTCCGATATCGCGTAAAACCATTGTCGTTCATTTATCGGAGAAGTGCGTCCAATTTCTTTCTGATATCCGAAGTAATCAGGTCAAGCGAGAGATCACGTCACATAATTTTGAGAGGCGAAAATGAAATCCTAATC
This sequence comes from Temnothorax nylanderi, assembly GCF_030848795.1. Taxonomy (NCBI): domain Eukaryota; kingdom Metazoa; phylum Arthropoda; class Insecta; order Hymenoptera; family Formicidae; genus Temnothorax; species Temnothorax nylanderi. The sequence continues at coordinate 74,397 of NW_027249741.1, read as the reverse complement.
GACTATTTTAATCTCTTGTGGATTGGAAAGCTGTACGTTCATTTTATTTGAAATCGAATAGGGAATAGTCACGATAACCTTTACCCACATGTATTTCTGCTAACTTGTAGAATATTCTTCCAGTATATAATTTTTGATTTGTTCTTTTAATAGGTGAATTAAAACAAGATGAAAGAATATTCGAGCTTGAAATAGAAAGAAAGTTATTATCTGCCTGTACCTATATAATTTTTTCATTAGCAGTATAACGACACATAAACACGGACAGAATAGAGAACAGAATTACCGAAATTATGTGCGGATTAATGGAAATTGAAATAACCGTTCATCCGGTTAGATACAAATCAACATAATAATAACTTTCGTAATAATTATACTATGAATTATATACATCTCAAAAAGACTATTAACAGTATTAACATATATCTCGTATAAAGTATAAAACATTAGTATATTGTGAAAAAGACGTAAAACTGTAGCATTTTAAAAGAAATTAGCATCAACAATAAATTAAAACAAAATTTTGTAAACAAAATGTAAATTAATAATTCTATAATAAGTCGCTGATAAATCCGTAGAATAAACGTCAAATGTATAAAGACATTGAATAAATAAAAAATAAAATAAATAAGATAACTTATGCGAATAACTTTCTTTCCATTTCAAGCTTAAGCTCGAATATTCTTTTATCTTGTTTTAATTTGCCTACTAAAAGAACAAATCAAAACGCTCGTCTTGATGACATATCTGGCATAAAAAAGAGAAAAAAGAAATTAAAGAAAATTCAATTTTACGCCAACTTTTCTTTATTACCTTGCGTATCTACTAAGAGCAATATCCCTTGTAGTAGTAGTGGCGAGAGATTATACGAGCTGTTTAATAAATGGAAACTATATGAAAAATTTCAAATATTCAGAGACGCGATATGCGATTCATCTCATCTGAATCCGGTGATACAACGGAATTAATTTGTTTTGCATACTTTCGCGTTCTCCACGTAGTTTCCATCCGCTACAGACTATGAATAATCGTAGTCTGCTATGAATAATCGTCGCTCGTGTTCATTCGTTTCGCTGTACCGTAGTCCACTTGTCTCAATGTTTCAGAATAAATTTCTCGTTCACATTTTTATGAAACTGTTGCAAAATGCAACTTTTGTAATCGCCGAAGGACTTTTCTTTGTAATCCTCTACGAGTTTCATTGCGAAAGTGGAGAACGTGTTGATTCACCGCATGATACATAGTATCCAAAACCAAGTTCGACACAGATACGTCTACCATTTTCGCGATTATATAGAATACTCACTTATATATTGGAATATATTTTATAACAAATTGGAAAGTTAGAAAGATAGAAATAAGAAGAGCAAGAGGATGGGAAAGCCAAAAATGAGCACGAGAGAGGAAAACCAAAGAGGAAGAAGTGGACTTTTAGTCGAGTCCGAGTCATCATCCTTGGAAAGCACAAGAACTAATCTGATTTAGAAATTATTCGGCATATCATTAAACGGAAATCACTTATGAGTCAATCATATACGGCTTGAGAGAGGAGCGAGAGAAATCGATTGTTACGATATCCAATTACTGATGAAGACGTAGGGGAGACCGGGGCTTGTTGGCACAGTTTTCACAATTTCGGCATTTCAGTTTTTAAACAACTAATTATCATGATTAAACGGTACTAATATGATAAAAAGAACCTTTCTCTACATTTTCATGCCAAGAACGCTTTAATATACTGTATATATTTCTTTGTAATAAGTGAAATACGAACATGCTGCATTGTAGCCAACTTGCCCTGATAGTAGGGTAAGTTGGCTATGCGACAAAAAAGTCCACATTAAATTAATGAAAACGTAATAGAAATACAAAACGGGTAACAAGTATGTACTTCTTGATAAAGATTGTATTTTTTAAAGTTATTTTGTAATGATCGAATAGCAAAATGCTGTTGCAGAAAAACAATTGTAAACTATTTTAGATGTAGCTTTCTTCAATATAAAAATATTAATATAAATGTATATCTAGCTTCTGTCAGCATTGTAGGTAGCAAATCACATACTCACGCAGGTCTCACGCGCGCGGCAACAATAAGTCAAGCTAAGCGTGCCTTCATATGAGCCAACATACCCCATCCCTACATACGGTTGATTTCAGTCATTTTATTACAATAAATTACTGTTGTTCCTCAACATAACATGTTCTATAAGAACAGAAACTTTTCTTTTCTTTTCTAAACTAATAATACGTCACTTTGATTTACTTCTCAAACTGAAGAATATTAATACGATGTTTTGAAACGCTTGAAAATTTACTTGCCACCTCTTGAATCAGAGTTTTCTCTTTTTTTTTATTGTAATACTTAATTGTTTGATTTAAATAAAACTTTGGGAAAACTACCTATGTCATAAAAGAGATTTTTTGTGATAACTTTTCCATTGTTTCTTTCGCCATAAATACATGAACGGAACGCATTGCGCCTTGTGCCAACTTGCCCCTTGTGCCAACAAGCCCCGATCTTCCCTATTACAACCGGTCGATCGAGAGCTTTAAAAATTTTGGTTCACGATCAATTGTAAAACAGGCTCGGGAACATCGTTCGAGTAAGTGTAAGTTAGTCCTCTCTCACTCTCTAAATTATAGATTTTGTTATCTACGTTTGAGATATTATTTGTATGAATTTACAACTTGTGTCTTGACTCTGATTTCGTAAAATTCTTATAATTGAGACTAGCGTAACTAATAATCTTGACAAATAGATTCCAATGTAAAGTCTATTAACGAATAGATCTGTGAATTGTATAATATACATTTTCTTTTATATGCAACTCATTACAATTTAATAAAATAATTTTGTTTATACATATAAAGGAAAATCAGAAAGTAAAGTGAATTTATTTATTCTTCACGTACAATACACGTTAGCAAAATATATACAACATTATTTTTCATTATAATCGCCAAGCTTTGCAACACATTTTGTGTAACAGTTCACAAATCTTCTGATTCCGTCTGCAAAGAACGTTTTTTAGCTGCTCCTGAAGTCACGTATGCTCCGCTTTCTTTCACTTTTCTTCCCACTCTTAAATCTGTTCATCCATATGTAGACATTTTTCTATCCCATACAGTTTTCCCGTACTGCGCTACCATTCTTCTGTAGATTTCTGATGTTTTCCCCTTTTGACCACAAAAATCGGATTACAGTTCGCTGTTCACTAACGTTGCAATCTGACAATAGGTGGCCATGTCGTTCGACCGACTGTAAGCGAGAGTTACCACGCAACTAAAGTGATACTGAACTGTAACTATAGTTCAATCATGTAGTTCTTATAACTACTGCTAGTTTTGTTTATGGCGCCCCTATGTCGGGCAAATTTATTTTACTTTCTGATTTCTCCTTATAATAAAAAAATTAAAGAAAAAACGCGGAGTTGGACAAATTAAATTACAAGAAAATGCAAGAAAAAATATAGTAATAACTAATATTACGGTTTCTGAAGTAAGATATTATTTTATCTGTTTTAATGAATAAACATCCTGTATGATAATGCTAAATCTTATCAACAAACAAAAACCATGCAAATGATCGATTAAATCAAATTAAAGCGGCGATACATTTGTTACTGATGCGAATTCGCGCATCGCATATCGCACAATTAATGGATCGATTTATAACGTTATCCCGTCTGTTTCCGCTATCAATTTTCATTTAACTTCGTCATGCTTTCGATTAAACATCATGAAAGGGAAAAGTCGCCTTGTGAAAGCATTCATGCGCTCGTTATTCTTTGTCCTTTTTGTGCAATAATGTGCATTAACGTTTGCGTGCATGCATTTTCAATAACTGATTTATCGTTTTATATGTTTTTATTATTTATTGCAATTTTTTATATACTTAAGTAGATTATATTATATGTAGCAATATAGTTGATCGATATACAAAGCACATCATTAACATTCTATAGTAAAATTTTAATAGCATATATTTAGAAGAATAGCTATTGTCAAAAATATTACAAACTATGCAAAAATATTGATATCATACTAAAGTTTTATTGTTCAGACAATATTAACAAGTTGATTTTAACCGTTACATACAAATTTAATTTTTCCTTAAATAAAAATTGTAAAAAATTATGATTATTTTACTAAAAAGAGATTATTAAATTAAATATTATACCTCACAATTTAAAAACTAAAAATTTTAAATTTTGTTTTGTGCATCTTAATTTTATTTTCTTGAAAGTACATCTTCCATTTATATTTGAACCTAAATCATTTATATTTTACATCAATTTTTGTTTTCAAACGCATTCTTTTGCTAAGTGTACTTTATTAAAAGTGATCGACCGATCTTTCGAGAGAAACTTTATCAAAAATCATTCTAAAAAATACTTTTTCTTGCAATAAAGTATATTACAGAGTAATCAATCGGATCTCGGAAAATATAAATTAAAATTATGGTGATTACATCGTCACGACATCGTGTTAGACACATTATGTTTTTGTATTTAATTTATACGCACATTAGCACATATACATATATATTAACATTACATATATAATATAGATACAGTAGAGCATTAATTTCTTTTCGTGTATAAAAATTTTGAATTACAGATATTCTTTCCTTTTTTCTATTTTGATTTCCACGTTTTTTAAATCTTTTATCAAAATGTTTCATTGGCAATAAATAATCGACCTTGAATAGTTGGTATAACTAATCAATAAGCAAATTTCTTTCGACTATTTCAAGCTCACAGTGTCGATAAAATAAAAACAAAAAATGGACCAACTTCTATGATTGGACTGATTTTTTTCCCTTTAGTGAATTCAGATAGCAAAAAAATAGCTTATTATATATTAAGACATTTTCTACGTATTTTGTCAGTTTTATAATTTTTTGAATTTTTTAGTGGAGGATCTTTCCTTGTGAGAAGGAAGCTGAGTTATATGGATCAGAAATATAGCTGACTAAAAATAAGAACCGATTGTTTAATTGTTCTTCGAGATATTCACAATTAAAACTTTAAACGCGTTTTTCTTGAAATAGTGTTCTTAAAATCGATGGTTGCGATATCTCCAAAATTATTTAATTGATTTGCTAGCATGTTTTTACTTTCTAATCTTGTCTTCTATGTAGAATTTTTTAAAGTAATTTTTTTTATTAACAAAAATAGTTCTAAATTTTACGCAGAAGTTGCACTTTTTTGCTTCAAACAATTGCCATTTTCTTAAAAATGCATAAATCAAGAAAACTCTACGTGGGGGACATTTAAGCCTATTTTTTAAAAATCACCCTTTTATTATGACTGAGTTTGACACAGAGCTCTATCGCATTATACACCTGTCTACCGCGGAACGCGCTTTATTGATACTCACAATTAACGCAATTGGTTTATGTTACTTCGCGCTATTTAACTTATCTACTTTAGTATCTACTTTATAGTATATTAGTACACATTAATGGCTGATTAAATATAAAAATAAAATTTACATAAAAGCAATATTTATTTAAAATTTTATTGACTGATTGTTACAATGTATTTCATTGAGAAAGCAAATGTGATACGTATCGATGACACGTGATCAAACATGCTATCATGTGACCATTACAAATGAAATTAATGTACCAACTAGGCCGGGCGACGGCTATAGTCAGTGTCAGTACCGACAGGTCATTACATGAATGATAACTATAGCCGGAGTTAGTATTCACAGGTCGAATGGGTGAATATAGTCGGCGTTAGGAGTGACAGGGAAATATTTTTGCTTCCATAATATCCTGTGGAATGCTACGATGATCGCCGCAAAATACGTTTTGATAAGCATAGTCCGCGCCGACAGCTGTCGCAGCCATTATTTATAATAAAACTGTATAAAAGAATTTTTTAAATACAGATGTAAGTACATTATATTTGATAAAGAAAACCTCTTTTTATTTTATTTATTACTTTTTTTTCATGAAAACATTCCTGAAAAAAAAACAGCTATTTTTAACTCATTTAAACTACTATCTCCTCTTTACTTAAGTGAAACTTGCATACTATTGTGATATAAGATACTGTTTTCTCAAGATTCACACATAATTGGACTTCACCAAACAGTAAACAAATTCAGTTTGCTAATTGCAGAAAAGTAAATGCGCGACAATCGCTCTTAAAAATTACACGTGTAAACAGTGTGGAAGAGTGGCGCGGGTGTAGAAGGTATAGCGCCATCGGCGCACCGGTTGTTCGTTAACTGTGGTCAATCATTCGGAATAACGTGCATTGCATCGGAGACATTGGTATACGTGAATTGCACGCGAAAAATGTGATAGCGTCTGTTGAAAAGGATGAATTGACTACAAATAGCTACAATATTTAATTATTCGCCAATTTAATTATTCGCATTCCTGTGCTCGGAGGATTCGATCGAACTCACGCTATTTGATATCTCTCTCTTATATCTCATCCGGAGAGAGAGAGAGAGAGAGAGAGAGAGAGAGAGAGAGAGAGAGAGAGAGAGAGAGAGAGAGAGAGAGAGAGAGAGAGAGAGAGAGAGAGAGAGAGAGAGAAATTTTCCTCGAAATTTGTGTGAATAAAAGATTATTTCAAATCCTTCGGTCGTGGGATCTAATTTTTTATCTAAACTCTTTTATCAAATTCATTATCAACGATTTTGCATTTTCATGATATTTCTTGTACATTTCAATAACACATATGTCAATCACGATCTCAACCTGTGGCAATTTTAGTCGTTGAACTTCTCACTTCGTGTTTACCGATGTTCTGCCGATATTTACGGAAGTCGGGTATACTATTTGCAAAGTCATCTGGATGTGAAAGATTACTAACATTGTAATTGAAATGTTGCGTTTACTTTCCGATTTTGTTAACAATTTCCTCCTTGTATAGAGACGGATGCAAATTTTCCAGATAGCACACGAATATCTGAAAAATATCCTACAAATTCTTTAGGAAGATTAAGAATACCTATCCATAAAATATCCGTTTTATGTACTTCAAACATATAACAGATTTTCATGGCATATCCGTTTATGAAATTGGTGAACATGGTTCCCTAACAGTAGATATTCAATGGACGTCGAATGAACATAAATGAACAATAACGGATATATATTCAGACTCCGTATAGACGTGAAATGAACGTGATGAAAGGGATTACACCCGGAATTGTACATACATACATAAAAAAATGAAAACGGAATACAATATATTTTAAAACTAGGTTTTGAGCCCGCGCTTCGCGGGCTCAAAACCTTTTCCTTTTTTTTTTTAGTCTAGATCCCTTTCCTAAACCCTCTTTGTTCTTACTTTTTTCTTCGCAGACAATTTTTTTTTCACTTTAAGTTATATTTTCCTCTCTTAAATTTATGTATATGTTACAGGCAAAGTCCGCGTGGTGTACAGTGTCGGCATTGCCCGGGCAATGTCAGCATTGCACAACGCGACTGGGCAAAGTAGTTTATTAGCGGACATTGCCCGATTTGATGTGGGCAAAGTTAACACTGCCCATCCAGCGATGGCAATGTCAGCAACTATTATCACATTGCGGACTTTGCTCAATAAGCCTCTACAACGCGTTGTGGCATTTTCACATTGCCAAAACGCGTGGTGAGCGTTCTTGAAAGTGCCACGATACGAATTTCGTATTGTGGCCTTTTTGAATATGCCACAACGAGTTGTGGTCGGTTTTTTCGCTCACTGAGCATTTTCGGTCTTTGAGCCTGACATGTCCATTTAGCGCAGCTCAGTCCACGGAGATTTAGCATTGTCGACATTGCCCACTTGGAACCGAGCAAAGTTCGCAATGTGATAATAGTTGCTGACATTGCCATCGCTGGATGGCAGTGTTAACTTTGCCCACATCAAACCGGGCAATGTCCGCTAATAAACTACTTTGCCAAGTCGCGTTGTGCAATGCTGATATTGCCCGGGCAATGCTGACAATGCACACTATGCGGACTTTGCCCGTAACATATATATAGAGATATATATCTATTTTTCCCGGGCATCGCGCGGATGTACCCTCCGCTGTCCAGCCATTTTTAATTTACATTAATTTATATTTATATTTATTTTTATTTTATTATATTTATTTATTATTTTGGACGGACGTCGTCCCGCTTTTTAATCGCTAAGATATTTTGACTCTTTGGTTGTTGTTTTTAATTAGTTTTTTTTTAGAACATTTTATTTATTTTTTTAAAACTCTGAACATTACATTTTAAAATAATATTTCTTGCTTTACAATTAATATCTTCTGCGTCGTCCTCGTCCTCGTTCTCGACCTCCTCGCCGTTTGGTCTGCGTTGCTGCTTCCTTCCTCTCCGTCTGGTCTGAATCCAGAATTCCTGTCTGCGTCGATGAGTCTCGAAGATCAGGATGTGTTGTCAGCGTCGATTTCTCTCGCAGCACCACGTTGTTCGTTTGTGATGAGATCCCTCGATGCTTCGGCTGATCCGTTTGAGTTCCCTCGGAGAACCTCCTAATTGGTGACAGCGAGGGAAGAGAAAGGGGAGGAAGGACCCACGGATTCGTCGGCGTTGATCCTCCGGAATCCGGCGTCGATGTTCCAATCTCGAAGGGCCTCTTCCTGCTCTTTGGAGTTGAACCTATAGGAGTAGGGCGACTAGCGCCGAGGATCGGCGACCCAGGGTTAGGGCGACCAGTGCCGGGAGTCGTCGTTGAGGACGGGCGACTGGCGCCGGGAATCGAAGAGGAGCGGCTAGCGCCAGGAGTCGGCGGAGCGACGGAGACTGGGCGACTGGCGCCGGGAGCAGGGCGCCTTGCGCCGGCAGACAACGGCTTGGAGCCGTGAGCCAGGCGTTCTGCGCCGGAAGCTGGGCGGCTAGCGCCTGGAGGAAGCGGCTGAGCGCCTTCCACAGGGCGACTAGCGCCTAGGGCTGCGGCTGGCGCAACCTCCTTCCTCTTGACCGCGAATATCTGATCAAGAGGAAGTGGGCGAGTCTTGCGCCTCTTGGTGATCCCTTCCTCGTAGGAACGAGGAGGATCTTTGTTATCAAAAAGACGAGGCGTTTTGACCCTGTATATGTATCGCCAGGACAATTCGCCGAATCGCCGAATTTCCTCGAAATCGGTCGCCTTAATATTTCATTGCGGCTGAATTTGAAATACGAGTTACGGCATCCATCTATGGGCGACTTTTTGCAAAACCCGGTTGCTAGGATACACGAAGTCCTGTCAAACAAATCGGAGTAATTGCAATTTGACAGGATGTCTCGATCTTTTTAATCTGTCGCCGCGTCGTACAACGTTCCGTACTTTCCGCGACTTCCTGGTGGCTGACGATGGCTGCCACATTATTAATTTTATTACATTTATTTATTATTAATTAAATTTTATTATTTAAAACAAAATTGGCCTCCACCACACAACCTTTTTTTGGATTATCCTTAGCGAGTGGAATATAAACCTTATACACTGCATACAGACATTTTTTAAAAAGGTGACTTTTCAATGTTTTCGAACATTCTGAACACATTGGCATAGAAAACTGAAAAAAAATAGCACCGATTTTAAGAAAATACGTCCATTACTGAAAAATTAAACTCATCGTCGCCATCCCCGAAAAATTAGAAAAATTTTAGAACCGGTTTCCAAAAAATCGGTTGTAAAAAATTATACACATTATCGCCATTCCCAAAAAATTAGAAAAATTTGGGCACCGTTTTGAAGAAAATCGGTCCATTAATTGAATGAATAGTTTGCAGTCAGAAAAATTTTAGCACCTGCAGTTTGGGTTCCACAGGGGTCGGTACTCGGCCCGCTCCTGTGGAACCTGGGCTACGACGCGATCCTGCGTGCCGCCCTCCCCCTGGGATGTTGGTTAAACGGCTTTGCCGACGACACATTCCTGGGGGTAGAGGGCGACAGTTGGGAGGAGGCCATTCTCTTGGCAAATGTCGCGGTGGCAAAGGTGGTGGCCGAAATTAAGAGGGCGGGCCTAAGGGTGGCTCCCCAGAAAACACAGGCGGTTTTCTTTTATGACCGCTCAATGGGGAAGCCACCCAAGGCCCATATCAAAGTAGAGGAAACCCGGGTCCCCGTGGAGGCCAGCATGAAAGTGCTGGGCCTTCAGTTGGATGGCACTTGGAGCTTTGGCGAGCACTTTGCTCGCTTGACTCCCAGAGCACTCGGAGTGGCTAATAGCCTAGCCAGGCTAATGCCGAATCTGGGAGTGCTCGCCGACTATACGCCGCGACCGTGCAGGCCGTGACGCTCTATGGCGCCCCAGTCTGGGCGCCAGAGGCGGAGGGCTCCGCGCGCATAAAGACGCGATTGCGTCAAGTCCAGCGCGCGGTAGCCCTGAGAGTGTCACGCGCATACTGCACGGTCTCGCATGATGCGGCGACGCTCTTGTCGGGGCTTCCCCCATTGGAGCTCGCGGCGAGACAGCAAGCTGAGGTCTATCGGCGCGTAAGGGAGCTGCGAGCTCGGGGGACGCCAGTTCCTGACAAGGTGCGTAATGCTATAAAGCTCCAAGAAAAGGCGGCCCTTATTAGGAGGTGGCAAGAGGAATACCGTGCCGCCCCAGAGTGGGGCTTAAGGACCGTCGAAGCCATCCGACCCTGCCTGGCAGACTGGCTGGGCAGTCGGGGTCTCGGGATCTCATATCATTCGACGCAGGTGCTGACCGGACATGGCTGTTTCGGGAAGTACCTGCGTCGAATTGGGAAAGAGGCCACCGCCAAATGCCACCATTGCGACGCGGAGGAGGACACGGCGCAGCACACGCTGGAGGACTTTCAGGCGTGGGCAGAACAGCGTCGTGTCCTCACAAGTACAGTTGGCAACGATCTATCCCTCCCGGCGGTTGTGGCGGCAATCGTCGGGAGGGCCGATAAGTGGAGGGCCTTCCTGACCTACTGTGGTCAGGTTATGGCCCTCAAAGAAGATGCGGAGCGGATTCGCCGAAGGGAACGTCCCGCGGCGGGTCCCTCCCAAAACTGATCATTCCGGCGGATCACGTCTTGACCTGGCCGATCTCCCTACCATAAACCGGGAGAATTGCCGCAACACTGAAGCGGCAAGAGACGTGCCGCACCTCCAGACTTCCTCCTCCGACGAGGGGCATCTGGAGGACGGAAGGTTTGGCATTCCGGCTGGGACTCCGGGTGCCGAACCCATACCTCCCACAACAACGGGAGAGGGCGGCGGGGTGGGTGGTGTCCACACCCCGCCGCACACGCTATGCTGACTCCTGAGAGTCTCGAGCCTTAATGGCTCGCAGGAGGAAGCCCAACCATGGGCTAAGCGTCGGGGGGCGTCCTGGATGCAGTTCTCAAATGTCCCCAGGCGCCTCCCATAACGACGCAGCGTTGGACACTCGTGTGGTTTTTAGCCGGTAAAAATCCGGCACTCCCCTCGTTCCTCTCCCAGGATGGCGAGGGGGTCTTCCCCTCTTCACCAGAGGGGCTATTGGGTAAATCCCGGAGAGCCGGGGGCGCTCCCCGATTGGGATCCATGACTGGTTGCCCGGGGAAACCCAGGCGCTCCCTAATTGGATTCCATGACTGGTTGCCTCCGTTGTCCTCCATGAGGATCCCAATAGTAGAAGATTTTCCACACGTAAAAAAAAAAAGCACCTGCAGTTTCCAAAAAATCGGTACATTAATAAAAAATTAAACCCATATGAAAAATTCGACACATCATCGCCATCCCCAAAAAATAAGAAAAATTTTGGCACCGGTTTCAAGAAAATCGATCCATTAATAAAAAAAAAACTTATCTTCAAAAAATTAAAAAAAATTTGGCACTGGTTTTAAGAAAATTGGTCCATTAATACTTATTATTTCTCGAAAAATTAGAAAAATTTTGAAACCGGTTTTCAAAAAATCGGTAACGAAAAATTATCCATAAAAATTATCCATAAAAAAAAATTTAGCTTGATATCTCAAAATTTGCGGAAATTAAAGCAATTACGTACATTTAAAAAAAAATCGGAAACCCCTTTTTTATTAGCAATCTTTCTAATTCTATTACATTCTTTAGTTCTTTCTACCCTTATCTATTATTATAAGTACCGTCTTCTGTCTGTCTGTACGCGAACTACTCATTCGTTAGTGGACCGATTTTTTATCGAAAGTATATGAAGTAGGGGTAGAATTTCCCGGGAAGTGCCATAAAGTGTATAGTTTTTCGTTACCGATTTTCTGGAAACCGGTTTTTCTAATTTTTCGGGAAATAATTGACCGAATCTCATTCGTTAGTGGACCGAATTTTTACCAAAAGTATATGAAATAAGAGTAGAATTTTCCGGGGAGTGCTATAAAGTGTGTAAGTTTTCGTTACCGATCTTTTTGGAAACCGGTATTTGAAATTTTTCCAATTTTTCAGTTCAACCCTTAAGAAAAAATGCAGTCAAAACTGATAAAAAAACTGGGCACTAACTGGTGGATAACTGATTATTGAAACTGATGACAGCACGATCAGTTTATTGAAACAAGTTACTGATAAAAGAAACAGTTATACTAGTTACTGATTAAAAAAACTGGGCACTAACTGGTGGATAACTGATTATTGTAACTGATGACAGCACGATCAGTATATTGAAACAAGTTACTGATAAAAGGAACAGTTGTACCAGTTACTGTTAAAAGAACTGGTCAATATTGGTCCAGTTTTATTCAGTTTTATATTGATCAGTAACTGATAGAACTTCCATGTTGTTCGGTTGATCAATTGAATCAATTGAACTTTCACCAGTTCTATAAACTTGCCTGAAGAACATAATCAGTATCTGACAAACCGTTAAAAAAAACTGAGGACCAGTCATTAGTTACTGATGGCAACACTCAGTGTCTAACCAGTTTTTTAGATTAATATAGAAACTGATTATTAAAACTGGGCGTCAACTGAAGAACATAATCAGCATCTGACAAACCGTTAAAAAAACTGAGGACCAGTCATCAGTTACTAATGGCAACACTCAGTGTCTAACCAGTTTTTAGAGTAATGTAGAAACTGATTATTAAAACTGGGTGTCAACTGAAGAATATAATCAGTATCTGACAAACCGTTAAAAAAAACTGAGGTCCAGTCATCAGTTACTGATGACAACACTCAGTGTCTAACCAGTATTGTAGAAACTGATTATTAAAACTGGACGTCAACTGAAAAGCATTACCAGTAACTGACTCTCGTATTCAGTCACTGATAGAACATCACAAGTTACTGATTCAACTTCATCAGTTACTGGTGCAACTGCTCAGTTCTTTTTCTTAAGGGAAAAATTTTATTAATTTTTCGAGAATGGGTTTAATTGCCACTGGAAACCAGTTCGGATCTATATATATAAGTACCGTCTTCTGTCTGTCTGTCTGACCGCGAACTACTCATTTGTTAGTGGACCGAATTTTTACCAAAAGTGTATGAAATAGGGGTAGAATTTTCCGGGAAGTGCCATAATGTGTATAGTTTTTTGTTACCGATTTTCTGGAAACCGGTTTTGCTTTCTCATAGAGGAAGCTTTGTTTTCATAAATTTCGTATATGAACCTTTGATTACGTATAAAGTTGGGTCTAATCAACCAAATTTAAATGGGTAATACTTCCGAATAGCCCCTACCTCCGAATTTGATGAAACTTGCAGCAATTGTTGACTATTAGAGGACACGTTTATACCATAAAGAATTTTGTACGGAAACAAATAGGAACGGAGAAATTAAAAAAGTACGGTATTTATGCATAAAAGGGGCACACACACACACACACACGCACACACACACACACACGCGGGGGGGGGGTGCAAGGGGGGGCCGAAAGCCCCCCCTCCCGCACCCACCTCCGCCGGTAGGCAGCGTGGACCTCGCTTTACAATTTAAAGTACATGCTAAGGCTGCGGTCCGATTCACGCTCACAGCGCTGAAAGCATCGCTCGTTACAACGAGGTGGGTGCGGGAGGGGGGGCCTTTTCTTGCACCCTTCCCCGCGTGTGTGTGTGTGTTCCGGCATGCCGGAAAAAATAGGTATAAAAATACACGGAGAAAATTGCTACGGTTGTTACAACAACATTCTCTATGATTGAAAAAGAAATGTATGTGAATTCAAGTTAAATTGATATTACATTGAATTTAGCTGTTAAGATATGCTCATTTATACAGTTTTCATAACCGTAGTTCTTACGATACGTGACATTCGGTTACAATACCCTCGTATATGGTTGCCTCAACCAAAGAATTATTGCTATCTCTCTTATGTGGTCTGCAGCACAAATATTATGGTTGAGAGATCCATAAGATATAGCTGCACGGTACAGCACTGAATCACTGCATGATTGAGAGTTTAGTTCCATTGCGCGCGCAAAAGAATTTCTGCATAGAATAAAGTGGATTTGATAAGGATGTTTTAACTTTATAAATATACTTTTTTCATAAATATATTTACGAACACAAAATTTCGTAATGAGCCGACACTGGTTTCTGACATTCACCCGACATTAAGAAATATTATATTATATACCCAATTCAAAATTTTATTGCTCTTTTTGTGAATTTGTTTCTTAAGATGATTTTTGAAAAATTATATATTTGCGCTGGTTATGCCATATGTAGACTATATATAACACTTACATTAAATTAAGAAGTAGTCTACCACGTAAGGCAGTTGGCTCACGATCCAGAGGTCCCGAGTTCGAATCCCACCAAGGTAAGTGTTTTTTTCAAATACGAGAAAATATTTATAATCATAGACTGCATCTTAAGAAACAAATTTAGTTAAAAAATAGTAATAAAATTTCGAAATAAATAATTTTTTTGTCGGGTGAATATTTGTTTATTATGGTTGTAACATCCATATATTATGGTTGCAACATCCATATATTATGGTTGCAACATCCATATAGTAGCTACCCTCACTAAGGTTAGGGCAACCATATAGGTCACTTCCAGAGTACTATGGTTTCCATAACCCTTTTGTATGGATGGGCGAAAATTAACATTATTATTCTGTTGTAGCAACCGTAACTTTTTCTCCGTGTAGGAGGTAAATGTGCAGAATAGTGGCCTCCTCACCGATTTCGTTGAACTTAGGCTTAATCGACGCGTTTTTGTACAAAACGACCGAATCTGGCAGAAGAAAGTGTCGCTCTGCCCCGCGAAGCGAGATATTAACAGTTAAAGTTTTTGTTTTTTGGTGTTGATTCCCTCGGTTGAGGGAAAATTAGTGCCTTCAGCTCCCGGAGCTATATAGCAACTTAACAATTAAAATTAACGACTATCAGGTTATGAGACCTGTCATACCGACAAGATGTAGCGACTACGAACATGCCCCCGACCACATGCGCATGCTCCGTGGCCGCACGCGCATGCAAGAGGTCACGTGACAACTGTTGGTAGCTGGTTGGTAAGTCAGAAGTGTAACATAATTCGAAATAATATTCTTTCGACGTATAGATTAGTGACGCGCTTTAAAAATATTTAACTGTTTAAAGCGCGTCACTAACCTATATAGAAAATATCAAAATCCGGAAAATTGTCTATAAATTAGAATAAAAATTTTGAATTTTTGACGCCAATTTCTCCGTTCCTATTTGTTTCCGTAAAAAATATTTTATGGTATAAACGTGTCCTCTAATAGTCAACAATTGCTGCAAGTTTCATCAAATTCGGAGGTAGGGGCTATTCGGAAGTTGAGCTTTTAAATTAATTATACATGAAATAGGGGTAGAAGAAACCAAAGAAAAGATTGGTTTCGAGTTTTTGATGCTAATATGTTCAGAGTGTTCTAAAACGTCAAAATATTGCATTTAAAAAATGTCCGTATGTGTGTGTGTGTGTGTGTGTGTGTGTGTGTGTGTGTGTGTGTGTGTATGTATGTGTGTGTGTATGTGCGGATTTGATGTCCGTGGTTGCTCTAACTGCATTGATACATCGGGCTGTTTTTTTTTTAATCGATAGAGTATCATTCAAGGAAGGTTGGTATTGAATTTGGCGATAATCGGTAAAGGGGTTCTTTTTTAAAAAAAATTTGAATTTTTTTAGAAATGCCCGTGGTTGCTCTAACTTTTGCAAATTTTGAAATATTGGGCTATTTCTAATTTTATTATATTCTTCAGTCTTTTCTCCCCCTATTTAATATATAATTCTTTAAGATTTGGTCCGGGGAGCGCCATGATGTGTACAGTTTTTGGTTACCGATTTTCTGTAAACCGGTTTTTCTAATTTTTCCAATTTTTCGGGAAATAATTGATTGAATCTCAAAAAATTATATATAAAGTAGGGGTAGAATTTCCCGGTGAGTGCTATAAAGTGTATAATTATTCGTTACCAATCTTTTTGGAAACCGGTTCCGAATGACCGAATCTCAAAGAATTGTACATGAAGTAGGGGTAGAACTTCCCGGGGAGTGCTATAAAATATATAATTTTTTGTTACCGATCTTTTTGGATTTTTCCGGAAATAATTGACCGAATCTCAAAGAATTGTATATGAAGTAGAGGTAGAATTTTCCGGGGAGTGCAGGGAGAGGGAAAAAGAAGAAGCAAATACTTTTCATCGCCGCGAATAAAAGCGTCCACCTGTTGAGTAATTCGGGGATGGTATAATTTAGGCAATACAGGGACTGACATAAAGTGTATAATTTTTTGTTAACGATTTTTTGGAAACCGGTTTGGAAATTATTCAAATTTCGAGAAATAATAAGTATTAATTGACCAATTTTTTTGAAAACAGTGCCAAAAGTTTTTTAATTTTGAAGGATAAGTTTTATTTTTTATTAATGGATAATTTTTTATTAATGGATCAATTTTCTTGAAACCAGTGTCAAAATTTTTCTAATTTTTTGTTGATGATTTCGATGAAACTGGTACCAAAAGATTACTAATTTTTTGGGGATGGCTACTATGGGGTTGACAATTGGATGTTTTATGGGGTTCTATTGGTGCTCCTAATTAATGGGTGAGTTTGGGGAGAGGGGAATAGATTTTGAGCCCGCGCTAAGCACGGGCGAAAAATCTAGTCATATCTATATAAACTCCTCACAAGAATTAAAGGAACACTTAAATTTTCTTAAAAACTAAGCAAAATTTGAGCAACTGTATCTTCGTTAAAAATAAACGAAATTTAAGTTTAAAAAAAGGGTTTTAAAGCTTGAAATATCTCTACTTTCAGAAAATCACTATTTTTTTTTAGTTTCTGTAAGTTTGGTAATTTTTACATATAGAAAACCACGAGCTGGACAAAATGGAAAATTTTCTTCTCACTTTGTGGGCCTGTCACGTGCTCAAAAAAATCCTGCAAAATTTTTTGACTTTCCAATGTAAAAGCTCGAAGTTTTCCCTACAAAATCTTTTTTTGAAAATGTTTCTACGATTTTTTGTTACTGAGTTATCGCGGATTGAATAAGAAATGAGCATTTTGACTTTGATTGCTCATAACTCCGTTAAAAATCATCGTACCGTAATCGCAAAATGGATTCTTAAAGTTAAAACTTTGCTCTATCAAGTGGTATAATCGCCAATTTTTTCCAGGGTTGGCAAAAAACATGTTTTTTTTATTTTAAACAAAAAACACTGTTTTTTTGTTTAAAACAATGTTTTATGTTTTATTTGTGTTTTAAACTAAGGTATAAAAAAAACATGTTTTAAACAAAAAAACATGTTTTAAACAAGCAAAAAAAACACTTGATAGCTTTGATCTATGCAAGAAGATTTAAAATATGTGCGGAGCATCCATAAGTAATAATAATGTCATAGCGTTTTTCATTGGCAGAACTAGTGCGCACTCAGTGCACATTAAAGCCGTTGTACACTGATTTAATCTTTAATATTTAAAGTAAAATGCAAATATTTTGATTGATAAAATACCCAATATATATTTTACCAAATAGTACAATAAAGTATAGAGGCTTTCGTGACTTAACCCGTTTATATTAAACATAAACTTTACGTTGATTTGTGTACGACGGCTTTAATGTGCACTGAGTGCGCACCAGTTCTGCCAAAGAAAAACGCTATCAGGCATTTAAATTTTTCGCTAGCGTAACATTAAACTGTAAATATATAAATAACGTTGCCAAAATTTAAAAAATTGAAAACGCTAACGGCGGAGGCTGTGAGAAATAAGGCGCGCCGTTAAGCCCGGTCTACATAGGCCGCAGTTCGCAAAACGCAAGACACACGCACAGTCTACATGTCAATCTAACCTCTCTGTGTATAGAGAGATAAAACAGGCTGCTGTTTGGAAAGAAATAAGAGAAGACCAGAGATCGAAGAAAAAAAGCAGATGGTGGGATAGTGAATGTGTAAGACTAAGGAGAGAAGCACGAGAGAAACTAGTTAAATGGAGGAAGGGAGAAGTAGATAAAAAGAGGTACATTCTAAAGAAAAAAGAATATGAGGAGAAAATAAAAGAGAAGAAAGAGATAGAAAGGGAGAGAGTTATAAAAGAGGCGAGAGAAGCAACTAGCGAGAAGGAAGTATGGAGATTTATAAACAGAGAAAGGAAGGGTAGAAAAGAGGTTTGCGAAGAAATAACGGAGGAGCAATGGAATAAACACTTCATGGAGCTATTGGAAAGAGTAACTGTGAAACCGCGTGAAAAAGACAGGAAGGGAGAGGAAAGAATGGGTAGCAAAGAGGAGCAGGAAGGAATAAGAAGAGAGGAAGTGGAAGAAGTAATTAAAGAAATGAAAGAAAAGAAAGCAGCAGGTACGGATGGATTGCCAAATAAGGTATGGATATATGGAGGAGAGAGATTGAAGGAAAAAATATGGGAGGTATGTGATACAGCGTGGAGGACAGAAGAAATAGCAGAAGACTGGAAAGAAGGTATAATAGTACCAATAGTGAAGAAAGGAGAAGGAAAAGAAGCACAAGATTACAGAGGGGTGACATTAATGAACACAAACTACAAAATATACGCGGCAATTTTGCCGAAAAGATTGGAGAAGGAGGCGGAAGAAAGAAGAATATTACCATAAACACAGGCAGGGTTCAGGAAAAAAAGGGGTACAATGGAGAATATATACGCACTAAATTATGTAATTGGAAAGGCTGTTAGCAAAAAAAGAGGGAAGCTAGTGGCAGCATTTATTGATCTGAAAACAGCATTCGACTCCGTGAACAGAGAAAAAATTTGGGAGGTACTGAAAAGAGAAGGGATTAGTGAACAGCTGAGAACTAGGATAGAAGATCTGTACGAAGAGACAAGAAGCGTGGTAAGAGTGAAAGGAGAAAAGGGATCATGCTTCTAGACGGTCAAAGGAGTCAGACAGGTATGCCCGCCGAGCGCTATGCTCTTTATACTGCTGCTGGCAGACTTAGAGGAAACAATGAGGAGGGGGCAAGATGGAGGCGTGGTAGTAGGGAGAATAAAATTTTGGACGTTAGCATACGCAGACGATGTAGTAGCTATAGCAGAAAACGAAGAGAAGATGAAGAGGATGATGAAAAGACTGGAGAAATATTTCGACAGAAAAAAGCTGAGAGTGAATGTAGGGAAAACAAAGGTAATGAGATTCAGGAAGGGAGGAGGTAACATGAAGAAAATGGAATGGAAATGGAAGGGAGAAGAAATAGAGGAGGTAAAGGAATTCTGCTATCTAGGCTACACATTCCAAAAGAACGGAAGACAGGAGGCGCATATAAACGAAAGAGTAAGGAAAGCTACCATAGCAATGAGACAGGTTTGGGGAATAGGAAAAAGGTTATTTGGAAGAGACTGGATAAGAAGAATTAAGTTATACGATTCGCTGGTAGCAAGCATAGCTTTATATGGAGCAGAAGTGTGGGAATGGAAAGAGAGAGAGAAAATAGAAAGAATGCACGAAAGGTATATAAGGTGGACATTGGGCCTAGACTGGAGCACACCCGGATACATGATAAGGGAGGAAACCAAGAGGGACAGAATGAGAGTAAGTGCTGGTAAAAGGGCGATGAAATACGAGGAAAAACTGGAAAGGGGAGAGGGAAATGAGATTGCAAGAAAATGCTGGAAAGAAATAAAAGGGAATGTCAGGAAGGAAAAGGCAAATTGGGAAGAAGAGAGAAGGAGCTTCTATGAAAAAAGAGGATACGCAACTGAGGAGATAGAAAGGAAAAGAGGAAATGGCTGGAGCAGTATAGAGGAGATAACAAGAAGAGACAAAGACATTCAGAGTCAAGAGAGAGATGAAAGAGTAAGAGAGTCTAGATATAACAGGTGGTACAGGGAGATAGCAGAAATCAGAAGGCCAGAATACCTAGAGAAAAAAGGGAAAGAGAAGTCCATGATCAGGATAGCGAGATTTAGGCTAGGTAATGAGATGAGAGGTGGAAGATATTGGGAACCAATAGAGAAAAGAAGCTGTAGAATATGTGGTGCAGAACCAGAGACATGGGAGCATGTGTTAGAGCGGTGCACAAGAGGAGAGGAGGAGGAGAAGCCAGAAGGAATTGGCGAGAAGATAACAAGGATACTGAATAGTAAAAGGAGAGGGAGAGAAATGGATGGCAGAGCTGGAGAGAAGAAGAAGGCAGGTTAATACAGCGGCAAGTTAGTCAGAAAGATTAGAGAATAATACTGATGATTTTTGTTGAAGAGGATAAGCGGAAGGTATTGGATGCAAAGAGAAAGAAAGAGAGCGGATTGAGGGTGAAAATGGACGAGGACAAGTCGGTGGAAACGAGGGTAAGAGAAAGAGAGGAGAAAGAAAGGAGAAAAGAGAGGAGAGGAGAGGAAAGCGGGAGGCCAAAGAGGACCGCGGAGGAAGAAAGAGCGAAAAGGATGGAGGAGAATCTCCTTATGGATACGGACGAGGACGAAGCAGATAGGAAGAAAAAAGAATAGGAGAAATTTAGGATGGAAAGAAGAGATGAAGGGAGATAAAGAGAGAAGCATTAAGGGAGAGGAAGGGGAGAAGGAGGTAAGATTGTAAGAATGTAAGAATAATCTTTAATACAGTTATTTGCAGAGTGAACGTAGAATAAGAAAGAAGGAAGGCATCGAACAAGAGGAGGGAGAGAGCCGGAAAGAAAAGGGAAGAGCAGTGACAGAAAGGAGGAAGTCAGAGGGGTGCGGAATTAAAGGAAACTGAAAGAGATGACCAGAAGGGTGCCGGATGGAAGACGAAGGGAAGGGAAATGAGATGTGAGGTCGCTCAATGACCAGGTCGGGGAAAGAAGAAATAAGAAAAATTATATTATAGATATAAAATGTATATGATTAATGATTGAATGTATAATGTATATGATTTTATTTGTATAGCAGAAATTGTAAAGGTTTTTGGGAACGTTTTTACTGAAAAAAAACGCCTTTCCAACCCCGGAAGGGGAGTGAAATAAAGATTAATTGAATATATTAAATATCAATAACTACAACTACGAACTACTGACCTGCTACCTGCTATACACTATTACTTTAAAATGCTAAAATGCACCTGCTATGTACTATTATTTTAAACTGCTAAAATGTAAAGTCATTCAATATCTACTAAGTTAAGTAGTCTTTATTGTGATGACTGTTATTTAATATCTAAAAATAAATATTCTGCTAAAATAATAGAATAATACCCATCTTATCATTTTTAATTTTTATTTTAGTATATATATCTTTATATTTATATGCTACATAAATAATATAGATAAAAAACTAAATAAAAGTTTAGTTTTTGTTTTTTTTGCAATTTTTTCTAAATAATCACATGTTTTTAATTGCAGTGTTTTAAACAGTTCTAAACAGTAGTTTAAAACTGTTTAAAACAAAAATGTTTAAAACAGTGTCCACTGTTTTAAATCAGTTTTAATCAGACAGTTTTAAACAAATTGTTTAAAACATGCCAACCCTGATTTTTTCATAAAGATTTTTGGATACTTTACAAGCGAGTAAAAATATCGTAAAAATTTTCAATTTTTTACTTTCTTATTTAGATCCAAAAAACAATTGTGCAGAACATCAACAAAAATTTATTCTTTACGTTTTTTTGTACTTTTAAATACCCTACATTTAAAAAAAATTTGCCGAATAGCTATGAGATTTTCTTCATGGTGGTTACTATGGTTTTACGGGGCAAAACGTACAAAAAATTGTGAAATTGCTTAATTTCAGTGAAAATCAAGGAAAAAAATTAAAAATAACGTTTGGCGGACGTTAAAAAACTGTTTTCAATTACACTGACAATACATTGAAGATAAGTAAGTGTCAGCATAAGCTAGAAAGACTTTTTTTTACAAGAAATTAAGGATGTATTACCTATACCTTCACAGCCAAAAGTACAGTAATATGAGAAATCCAATTATATCGGTTGTATGCATACTTTAACGGCTTACTACTATTTAATATCATAACAAGGACATTAATGTTACTTATTTAAGTGATTTTAACCAGTTTTTATGATTATTAACAGCGTATTTGTAAATATTCTTAACCCTTGAATGCCCCACCTCTCAAGAATCTCGTAAATGACACATGGGGTCTAAAAGACCCCAGCATGAAAAATGTCTCCTTACTCATTGATTTTTTGATATTTAGTTATGAAAATTATTTTCAATGTTGTTCAAGGCTTAGAAAAGAGAATAAAATGCTTATATTGTTAAAATTTCAATTTCAACATAGTATAAAAAATTAAGTAAACTGAGTACTGCTAAGTGTACAAGCGGGTAGGTCAATCACTCAACTTTCATCAATGGGAGCATGAGCTCCATTTTTGGGGGGAACATTTGAAAATATATCGATCTAAAGGGTTGGGGTCTGCTGGACCCCAGGGTGGCATTTAAGGGTTAAGGATGTATGTCCGTTCAGTCAAAATAAAGAGATCAAGCTGAAATTTACAGAGATTGTGCACTTATATGTCCTAAAAACCTGTGTTAAATTTCAAATTGATTGTCTGACTCGTTTAAAAGATATTAATTTTTTAATTTTAATAATTAATTTAATTTTGATTAAAAAATTAATATCTTTTAAACGAGTCAGACAATCGATCTGAAATTTAACACAGGTTTTTAGGACATATAAGTGCACAATCTCTGTAAATTTCAGCTTGATCCCTTTATTTTGACTGAACGGACATACATCCTTAAGAATATTTACAAATACGCTGTTAATAATCATAAAAACTGATTAAAATCACTTAAATAAGTAACATTAATGTCCTTGTTATGATATTAAATAGTAGTAAGTCGTTAAAGTATGCATACAACCGATATAATTGGATTTCTCAGATTACTGTACTTTTAACTGGGAAGGTATAGGTAATACATCCTTAATGTTTTGTGTTTTCAAAATTTGAAAAAATACTGCCCGCAAGAGCGTTACCCAAAGCGTACCACGAGGAGGTTGCCCGGTCGGATTTACGCTTCGTTATGCGCGCGCGCGCGCATGTGTGCATGTGTGTCATTCAGCTGAGACCCCACGACTCGTCACTTTCGCAGTATTTTATGACTCCAAACTCATTCATGACTGTGTATGTACGTGCGCGCGCGTGTATGTGTATGTATTCTGAACAGAGGCGGGAACACGCATTATTAAATTCATTTTACAACCTACGACCACCCATCCACTCACCCACACACGCACGCATGTACGCACGCACGCACGCACACGCACACACACATACACATACACGTAAATTCGACCGGGCAACCTCCTCGTGGTACGCTTTGGGTAACGCTAATGTCGGCGGTATTTTTTCAAATTTCGGAAACACAAAACATTAATTTCTTATAAAAAAAAAGTCTTTCTAGCTTATGCTGACACTTACTTATCTTCAATGTATTGTCAGCGTAATTGAAAACAGTTTTTTAACGTCCGCCAAACGTTATTTTTAATTTTTTCCCTTGATTTTCACTGAAATTAAGCAATTTCACAATTTTTTGTACGTTTTGCCCCATAAAACCATAGTGGCCACCATGAAGAAAATCTCATAGCTATTCGGCAAATTTTCTTTAAATGTAGGGTACTTAAAAGTACAAAAAAACGTAAAGAATAAATTTTTGTTGTTGTTCTGCACAATCGTTTTTTGGATCTAAATAAGAAAGTAAAAAATTGCAAATTTTTACGATATTTTTACTCGCTTGTAAAGTATCCAAAAATCTTTATGAAAAAATTGGCGATTATACCACTTGATAGAGCAAAGTTTTAACTTTAAGAATCCATTTTGCGAATTGCGTTACGATGATTTTTAACGGAGTTATGAGCAATCAAAGTCAAAATGCTCATTTCTTATTCAATCCGCGATAACTCAGTAACAAAAAATCGTAGAAACATTTTCAAAAAAAGATTTTGTAGGGAAAACTTCGAGCTTTCACATTGGAAAGTCAAAAAATTTCGCAGGATTTTTTTGAGCACGTGACAGGCCCACAAAGTGAGAAGAAAATTTCCCATTGTGTCCAGCTCGTGGTTTTCTATATGTAAAAATTACCAAACTCACAGAAACTAAAAGAAAATAGTGATTTTCTGAAAGTAGAGATTTCAAGCTTTAAAACCCTTTTTTCTCCCGACTGCTGCCAACCTTCGGTTGGCGAAGTCGAGGGAGTATGCGTTTCAGTGGGGCCGAACCTTTGTTACCTTATTAAAACTTAAATTTCGTTTATTTTTAACGAAGATACAGCTGCTCAAATTTTGCTTAGTTTTTAAGAAAATTTAAGTGTTCCTTTAATTCTTGTGAAGAGTTTATATAAGTACCGTCGTCTGTCTGTATGCATGTATGTATGTCTGTCTGTCTGACCGCGAACTACTCATTCGTTAGTGGACCGAATTTTTACCAAAAGTATATGAAGTAGGAGTAGAATTTCCCGGGGAGTGCCATAAAGTGTATAGTTTTTTGTTACCGATTTTCTGAAAACTGGTATTTCTGATTTTTCTAATTTTTCGGGAAATAATTGACCGAATCTCAAAGAATTATAGATCAAATAGGGGTAGAATTTTTCGGGGAGTGCTATAAAGTGTATAATTTTTTGTTACCGATCTTTTTGGAAGCCGGTACTGAAATTTTTTCAATTTTTCGGGAATTAATTGACCGAGTCTCAAAGAATTGTATATGAAGTAGGGGTAGAATTTCTCGGGGAATGCTATAAAGTGTATAATTTTCGTTACCGTTTTTTTTGGAAACCGGTTCAAAAATTTTTCCAATTTTTCGGTTCAAAAATTTTATTAATTTTTCGAAGATGGGTTTAATTGCCACTGGAAACCAGTTCGGATCTATATATATGAGTACCGTCTTCTGTCTGTCTGTCTGTCTGTCTGTCTGATCGCGAACTACTTATTTGTTAGTGGACCGAATTTTTATCAAAAGTGTATGAAATAGGGGTAGAATTTTCCGGGGAGTGCCATGATGTGTATAGATTTTGTTATCGCTTTTCTAGAAACCGGTTTTGCTTCCTCATAGAGGAAGCTTTGTTTTCATAAATTTCGTATATAAATCTTTGATTGCGTATAAAGTTGGGTCTAATCAACCAAAGGGTACCCCACGTTAAGATAGGCAAAATGCCACTGTCAATGAAACGGAAAAATGACTTTGGATTTGCATAAGTACACTAAAAAAAGAATTTTCTACGATTTTTTCGACCATCCATCCCCCCTCCTTTTCCTAGTGGCACCAAAAAACCGCTTTTTTGAAAATTAGTTTTTTTCTCCGGTTCCTTCATGTTAAAAATTTTGAAAAAATTTGAGAATATAGCTTATAAAAAGTACTTAACACACAATTTTTTTTAGCTTTAGGCGCGTTGAATACCTAACCTAAAAAAATAAAATAAATATTTGAATCAATTTTTTTCTAATTTCTTTGATAGTTGCAGGTCTAATTACTCTAGAAAATTGTATATTTTAGTGTTCTACATGTATTAGAATTTTTTCAGATTTTTCGGAATGGTGGGCCGTACTCAAAAATGCGAAAAACCCTATTTTTAGCCACTTTTGGGCCTTTTATGGTCCTCAAATGATTGATAGTGCTTTAACTGACTCTAAAATAAACATAATATATTACTTTTGGATATATGTTGTCAATATTTGATACATTCCGATACGTCTCATATGTTTTTGAGCATGAAATCGGTCATAACTCAACGAGAAAACCCTACTTTTTGTATAAAAGTGCCTATTTTTCGTCGATTTCTGGATTTTTGGTTATTTTATCTAAGTTTTTTTTGCATATGATTGGTAAATGTGAATATAAATATAATAAAAAATTGTACCTCTTATACATATATATTTCAAAGAAATCGTTTATTTATTCAAATATATACATTTTCATGAAAAAAAAATTAATTTTTAACATTCCATGATCGTCTCTTTAATCCTCCTCGTCACTATCTTCCTCAATTACTGGTGTTACTTCTTCGAAGTCAAACAATGTTGTAAGTATCTCAGCTGGTCGAATAATCCTTGACAAGTATCTTGCATGAGACAGGTAAAAAACTATGGCGGCTATATGCGAGCAACACCCTATAGTTCTGTTACCATTAGCGCCGTTACAGCAATAACGTCTGACACCGTTGAGTCCCACACTATCAGGTTGATATTGTAAATAAGATTTGTAATATCAACCTGATATCGCCATAGTTTTTTATCTGTCTCATGCAAGATACTTGTCAAGGATTATTCGACCAGCTGAGATACTTACAACATTGTTTGACTTCGAAGAAGTAACACCAGTAATTGAGGAAGATAGTGACGAGGAGAATTAAAGAGACGATCATGGAATCATAAAAATTAATTTTTTTTTCATGAAAATGTATATATTTGAATAAATGAACGATTTCTTTGAAATATATGTATAAGAGGTACAATTTTTTTTATTATATTTATATTCACATTTACCAATCATATGCAAAAAAACTTAGATAAAATAACCAAAAATCCAGAAATCGACGAAAAATAGGCACTTTTATACAAAAAGTAGGGTTTTCTCGTTGAGTTATGACTGATTTCATGCTCAAGAACATATGAGACGTATCGGA